>NC_090376.1:76474780-76776021 GCF_036365525.1 Heterodontus francisci
CTGAAGCCAGATCTACAAAAGATGTGCCAGTCTTGGATTTCTTCTGGAATCCAGCCTCGATGTGCATTGTAAGGGCCAAAACTTTGGTGCAGCAACTGCGATTAGGCCAGAATCCAACTTATTTTTTGAGTATCACTGACTCAATGAGATGGCTGATTCTCCACAGGATGATACATTCCTTGCTTGCTGCCATTTTCTCCACCAACCACAGTGAGCACCATTAGAAATGTGACAATAGACCCTGAGAGCAGCAGGGTAAGACCCACATGTCAGTGCATGTAGGGAGACACCTTACTAGTGGATTCCTCTGTCTCTCCATATAGGCCCCGAACAATTACTTTTTTAAGTCTCAGTCTCTTGGTTGTGGGTGGTCCACCTGGCAGCTGCCCTGTAACAATAATGAGCTGCAACTTGGGTTTTTTTATTATTTCACGGGATGTGGGCACTGCTGACTAGGCCAGCATTTATTGCCCATCCCTAATTGCCCTTGAGAAGGTGGAGATGAGCTGCCTTCTTGAACTGCTGCAGTCCATGTAGTGTAGGTACACCAATAGTGCTGTTAGGCAGGGAGATTTTGAGCCAATGACAGTGAAGGAGCGGCCATATAGTTCCAAGTCAGGATGGCGTGTAGCTTGGAGGGGAATTTGCAGGAGGTGGTGTTCCCATCCATCTGCTGTCCTTGTCCTTCTAAGTGGTAGAGGTCACAGATTTGGAAGGTGCTGTTGAATTGCTGCAGTGTATCTTGTAGATAGTACACAGTGCTGCCTCCATGGTGAAGGCAGTGATGGGGTGCCAATCAAGCAGGCTGCTTTGTCCTGGATGATGTCGAGCTTCTTGAGTGCTTTTGGAGCTGCACTCATCCAGACAAGTGGACAGTATTCCATCACACTCCTAACTTGTGCCTTGTAGGTGGTGGACAGGCATTGGGGAGTCAGTAGGTGAGTTATACACCACAGAAATCCCAGTCTCTGACCTGGTCTTGTAGCCACGGTAGTTATATGACTGGTCCAGTTCAGTTTTTGGTCAATGGTAACCCCCAGGATGTTAATAGCAGGGGATTCAGCAATGGTAATGCCATTGAATGTCAAGGGGAGATGTTTGGATATTCTCTAGTTGGATATGGTCATTGCCTGGCACTTTTATTTATTTATTTAGAGATACAGCACTGAAACAGGCCCTTCGGCCCACCGAGTCTGTGCCAACCAAGAACCACCCATTTATACTAACCCTACAGTAATCCCATATTCCCCACCACCTACCTACATTAGGGGCAATTTACAATGGCCAATTTACCTATCACCTGCAAGTCTTTGGTGGTGGGAGGAAACCGGAGCACCCGGCGAAAACCCACGCGGTCACAGGGAGAACTTGCAAACTCTGCACAGGCAGTACCCAGAATTGAACCCGGGTTCCTGGAGCTGTGAGGCTGCGGTGCTAACCACTGCGCCACAGTTCCGCCCACTTCTGTGGTGTTACAGTGGGGTCAAAGCAGCAGGTGGATTCATGTCCTGCCACTACCCCTCAAAGAAGAGAAGAATCTATCCCAAAGATTGAAATGTCAACATATTTAACTCTATTTGCATCATAACTGGAGGAATAGGAATGGCTTGTGAGGGTCAAAGATGAACAAATGTCAACTGCATAATCCAGTGCCGAAGTCTGTTTGTCACATCAAACCCCTTTGCCTCATCCCTTGTATGAACACTGTATACCCCCTCTCCAGATTTTCTTGTGGCCTGGGGCTTTAGCTGCTATTGCAAATTATCACAAAATAATCAGGCAATTGAATTGTCCTATTTCAGATGTGAGGCACGTTCTAATATATATGAAAATAGTTTGATTAGTCTCCGTTTAAAATACTCCATATATATCTTCCTCCATTACCTCATCCCTCCCTATTTCCGGAATCTCCTCCAGTCCTATAACCTCCAAGCACTCTGCATTTCTCCAACTCTGGCCTCATACATCCCCAACTTCCTTTGTGCCACCGTTCGTGGATGTTCCTTCAGAAATCTCGGCCCTAATTCTGGAATTCACCCTGTAAACATTTCCACCACTCCACTTTTTTTTTTCTCCCTTTAAGACACTGCTTAATGACCTCCTGTAATTAATCTGTCATATCTTCCTGCCTGGCTTGGCGTCAACCATTTTGTCTGATTATGCTCCTGTGAAACACCTTGGAATAGTTTACTACATAAAAGGTGCTAAATAAATGCAAGTTGTTGTTGTTATGGAGTCAGAAATTCTGCAGGGGTTTTCTGGATTTTCCGCCAATCTTTGACCGAAGTTACAACAGGACAATCATGTTTTGCTGTTGTACTGTGGTATCATTCAAAATATTTAAATAGAAACAAAATTAATAAATTGCACTATACCAGACTGTACACATTGTGCCCTTCTTTTTGTCTTTTTCAGTGATGTAAACTATCCTTCATTAAATAAACAAACCTTAACTTAATTCTTTGTACATTTATCCTTCATTGTTTTCTCTGAACCTGCTCTATCATTCATTATGCATTTATCTTTTATCCATTCAGACTTTTTATTTCCTTTAGTTATCTTCAAGTCCTTTTTATTTAATATTTTCATCTAATTACAGTGTTTTTTCCTGTTTTGCATGCTTTCATTTATCCATTTCTCACATGGTGCTTTTCTATCAGTTTTTCATTGCTTTCTTTATTTCTTCACTATTTTATCCTTACATCTTTAGCTGTCCTCAAAATTATTCCATTCTATACTATTTGGTCTTCCTGTCCTATTCCAATGATCTCCACCACTGATTTATTCAGTTAATATTAATACTAAATTTACAGTTTGTATTGTGCATCCTTGGAGACTACAGCTGTAGCATTCAGTTTCAGGATATAAAGTTATAAACAGAAACATTTAAACTACAGTCTTACAATTAGCAGTAATCAGGCAGAAGTCTGAAGAGACATTTTGAGGTATCATGACCATAGAATGGGGAGAACTGACGCCTTTAGAAACACTCTATTAGTAGCACTGACACACAATAAGGTTATTCTATGAATTGGAAAGGCAGGTGACACTCAAATAACATTGTCTTTCTGTGCTAGTGACAGTAAGCTCAAAACCCTATTGTCTAAATGGTGAATTGCTCAGTTTTGAATTCTCAGTTTTATGATTTCATTTTTAATATTCAAGGATTTACATCAATGGACACTGAGAAAACATTCTATTTGCAAATCAAATCTTTTGTTGACATGTTTTTAATAATTGTTTAACTTTACCCTGAATTGCACTTTCACTGGACTGCTGGACAATTCCACAAGCAGTAGGCTACCATATCCATGGTCCTCACAGGGAAAACAGCATACTCTCGCAAACCTGGAGAAGCCTTAGAGACTCTCACATATCTATCCCCAACTGCCAGACAAGAGCTGAAGCCAATTATTACCATTGCTTCCTCTTCATGTGCTGTTAAATGCCGTAAGTTGGCAGGTCTTCCCCAGCGGCCTGGTGCTCTCTGGCAATGTGTACTGTCTCCTTCTGTAGGAGGAATGCATAGATTTAATTGGCTGCTGCAGTCTCCAGATCTGGCAGTCACAATTTATCAGGATACATGGAATGGTTGGTACTAATAGTAGGTGCAAAGTAGCAATGACCTTGGACAAGAGACTTCAGTGTTCTGGCATCCATTGCAGGATATAAAACAATTGATGAATTCTGTCATGCAATTTTGTTTCTGAAGCAACGAACAGGGTGCCATGTGAAACCCAAAAGACATTCTTAGAATCTTACAATATCTTACAGAACAGAAGACGCATTTGTAATGAGAAGCTTTTTATGTTGTCTGATGCAACATAAATGAGATGCATGGAGTTCAGTTGATTGAAGATCTCAGACAGGTTTATTAACAGCTAACAAGTATATACAGTGCAGAGCTACCTATTTACAGGATTGCGTCTTGGTGTTACAATTACAGAGTGAGACTGTCATGCAGTCACAAGACTGCATCTTGGTACTTGGCTCATTGGCGTACTAAGATCTTAAAGGTACATTACTCTTAAAGTCAATCATACAACATCCCCCTTCTTTCCAAAGATAAGTCTTGTATGCTAAAAGTAAAAATACATAAATTTATTTATTGTTGATTGAAACAGGCCCTTCGGCCCACCGAGTCTATGCCAACCAACAACCACCCATTTATACTAATCCTACATTAACCCCATATTCTCTACCACATCCCCACCATTCTCCTCCTACCTACACTAGGGGCAATTTACAATGGCCAATTTACCTATCAACCTGCAAGTCTTTGGCTGTGGGAAGAAACCGGAGCACCCGGCGGAAACCCACACAGATACAGGGAGAACTTGCAAACTCTGCACAGACAGTACCCAGAACTGAACCCGGGTTGCTGTAGCTGTGAGGCTGCAGTGCTAACCACTGCGCCACTGTGCCACCCATCAAAATTATTTACACATGAAAAAAGATTGTGAAATTTACAAATGTAGAGGCTGAGGAGTCCATATATCATGTTGGTGGTTTGACAACTCTTCCAGATCTAGTTCTGGTAAAACCTTTTGGGGATGTGGATTTCACTCTTGGCTATCTTGGATTTGCAAACATGTTGTCAATGCATTGGCTGCTGCCCTGTTGATCTGTGTTATGACCGACCGCTCCTGTCAAAGCCCCCTATCAAAATATACGATTCTGATTGTGGTTAACTCACAACTCACTGTTAATTCAATCCCGTCACTCCACAGATTGCCTAACATATCATTTAAAATTTTCCAAATTAAAGAAAGACCCAACCAAATTGTACTATCTATTAACCCCCGAATGAGGCTAACCAAACCAGGTGTCTTTAAATCAACAAATTAACTGTTTAATTAGAAAAACTAAATTCTTAAACACTATGAAGATATAAACAACATTTAAAATAGAAAACAATAGAGTCCTTGCAAATTTACAGTCCAATGTTGCTTGAAATCCTCACAGCTGTCCGATGGGGAAAAAAGGTTCTTCCACAGTAGAACAATCCTATCTAACTCCAGCAGTAGGTGATGCTTTCCTTTTCCAGCAAATTTGAACAATTAACCACTTGCAAACACTTTCAATGGAATCAATCTGACTTTAGAGTTTTTGAGGGATAAAAGGTTGTCACAGTCTAACTTCCCTTTCTTCAGTTCAAATTATCAGAGATTTCTGTGTTGGCTTGACTTTTTTTTAGAATTTTGAGAGATAATAATTAAACAGACTAAAATCCTCCTCCTTCAGTTTTTTTCCAGGTGCTGTCACCAACGCTGTCTATCTGTGTGTGTTCTGTTAGAACAAACTGTCTTCAACTAAAAAGCCAGTTCAAAATTGAATTGTAACAAATGTATCACTTGATGCTCACTCCCAGTGGCTGTATCTATGGTAAGGAGAATGCACCCTTTGAATCACAGTCTCCAAATGGCTGTATCCAAGGCAACGAAAATGCATTTTCTCTAACTCCTGAGGCTTGCTGGCTCTTAAAGCAGCACTGATCCTCTGCAAGCCTTAAAGATACACCACATATTCCTAGAAAAAAAAATCTACAGGACCACAATGTGGATTTCACCCTTGGCTATCCTGGATTTGCAAGCATGTTGTCAATGCATTGGCTGCCACCCTATTGATCTGTCTCACCTCCACCGTCGGAGCGTGCTCCCTCGAGTCCGCCATGCACAATTGCAGTACTGCACACCTCTCTCAGTTGGCTTCGGTTCCTTCTGAACACCGTTCCGCTAGATGTTGTAATTTCATAGGACCTAGGCTCACCACACACTCCGGATACCTCTGCAGGCAACCATGTTTTCATTGTGGGGTGTATGACTCTGACCTTTTGTCCTACATGTAGCTGAGGTAGTTCCTTCCCTGCATATCAGCTATTCACCATCTTCATTCTCCCCTGTTTTTCGAGCAGTGTCTCCTGCACCTCAGAGAATTTGGACAGATGATGGCTTGGCAGAGTCATCCGCACTTGTCTGCCAAACGTGATCTCTGCTGATGACTGTAAGCCCATATCCATAGATGTAACTCTGAGGTGGAGCACGGCAACATGAAGATCTTGTTTCGTTGTCCTACACTTTAGGATAAGTGCTTTGACAGTGTGGACCATTCACTCGGTAAGACAATTAGACCTAGAGTAATGTGGTGAGGATATCACATTGTTTACGCCCTATTTAGCACACATATCCCTGAAAGGTTTGCTTGTATACTGTGGCCTATCATTAGAAATGATTTCTTCAGGTACACCGACTAGACTGAATATGGCACTCAATGTGTCTGTGATGAGACACCAGCACTGATCCTTGTGGCACTATTCACTGCCTGCCAACTTGAAAATGCCCTGTTTATGCCCACTCTTTGCTTCCTGTCCATTAACCAATCCTCTATCCATGCCATTTTAGTTCCCGGTTTGTAGCAGATGTTGAAATAGTACCCCTGTACTAAGAGCCGCTGTAGTCAAGGTGGTGCACTTTTCAATGGTTTGCGCCAGATCATCTCCAGTGGTTTGTGGTCAGATTTCACCATGAACCATTTGCCGAGCAGGTAGACCTTGTGATCCCAAACACCAGAGCAAGCATTTCACGCTTTATATTTGAGTAATTGGATTGTGTTAAGAATAAACTTTTGGATCCGAATCTAATTGGTTTGCCATCCTGGCAGGATGCACACTCCTAGCCCTTTCTGTGAGGCATTGACTTCCAGGATTGTCTTCTTCCTTGCATCATAGTACTGCAGAGTACCGATAATCCTTGTTTGAGAGACTCAAACATATGCTGACAGTCCTCCTGCCACACATATGATATGTCTTTCTTTAAGAGCTCTTTCAGCAATGATGCTTTGTCAGAAAAATTTAGAATGTTTGGTGCCAAAAATTTGAAAAATCTAAGACATCTCTGTAGATCTTCCTTGTCTTGTAGGGTAGGCATATGCCTTACATCTTTGATTTTGCCTGGGTCAGGACAGATTCTGCAATCTGAATAGATGGAGCCAAAGAAATTGATCTGACTTACATTCACCTGGCACTTCTTATTGTTAAGACGAGCCCTTTGCAATGAGCTACTGCCATCAGGGAATAGAGGTTTTGATCATGTTCTTTGGTTTTGCCCATTACTGCAATGTCATCGGCAATGCATATGCAGCCAGGCACGTTTTCTATCATTCTGTCCATATGTTGCTGAAACAGGTCTTGACTGACATATAAGCCGAAGGGTAGTCTCTGGAAGCAGTATCTTCCAAATGGTGTCCTGAATGTTAAGATTCTTTAGCTAGGTGTACCGACCAATATCCATGTTTGGCATCCAACTCGGAGAAGAATTTGCCTCCTGTGAACTTGGGATTCAGTTCATCTAATGTCAGAATCTTGTGGGGGCATCTCTTTAGGGAGAGGTTTAGATGCCTCTGATCTAGACATACCCTGATTGCTCCAACCTTCTTCAGTACGCATGTGATTGAGCTGCACCAGTTTGTGCGATGATGCACATGACCGATGATGCCATAGCATTCCATGTCATCCAAGTTTTTCTTGTATGTGCACGCGGCACTTTCTGGGAAGATCAATTGACGGAGTTGCATCCTTTCTGAGGAGCAGTACAGCATCGCCTTTCAAATCCTCTATGGCATCGAGCCTGTCCGGGTATGTTTGTTGTAGGTCATGGACTGACTCAGTGCGAGTACCCTTAGTCTCTTCTGCTGTAATGGGTATCTTGGTGACCTCGTGGATGGTTATGAGGTCCTTATGTGCTGGTAGTCCTACCACTGCTGGTCCGCTCGTGTCTACTAGGTAGAACCTTTGTGGTTTCCATGCTGACTTGCTGTATCTGCATTGAATTGTTAAAGAGCCACTGCAGGGGATGGGTGACCCATTGTATGCAGATAACTTGGCAGTCATTGGTTGTATCATTGATTTCCAATGACTCCAGTACATATCTTTGAGGATTCGGACTGGTAGGATATTTGCACTAGTGCCGGTATCAATCGTGACCTTGAGTGTATGTTTGCCAGCTTTCTTTGGACACATGATGTTGATAGTGGTGAAAGCTTCCAGTTATTGGACTTCATCAACATGTATCAGGTTCACAATGTGGAATGTTTGTTTGTTGTCTGACTGAGCATTACTTCTCTCTGGGTCTTGTCTCAGGTCTGTTTTGCTGTGGACCTCATGTATTGGCTTGCATTTACGTAGGTCTCTGGTGCTTTTGTTGCTGCTACTGCCCTGTTGCTACACCTGTTGTCTGTTTGCCTGCATCCTACTGTGACTTCTGGCTGCATCTTTCGAGCCAGGATTCCTGCATAGGTGTGCCCACTGTCCTTTTACACCACACGCCTTGCACAGGTGTCGAGATGCAGGACAACGTTGCCATGAGTGGGACCAACCACACTTACCACACAGCTTGCTTGCTCGTTTTGACTTGATTATGGTGCCGATACTGTTGGCTGCATTTAATGCTTGCTGATGCTGTTGTCCAGCTACAATGCCTCTGTATTTTCTGCCATCTTCCAGCAGTGTGTCAATGCTGTGACCTTTCTTTTTCCCCAAGATGTCTTTCTGAAATGCTTCAATGGGTGTTGATGCGATCACCAGATCCATTATTCGGTCTGACAGCTCAGCTTCTGAGAAATCGCATTTGTTGCCCTTACTTTGGCATCTGCTGATGAACTGGTCTATTGATTCCTGTGGCTGTTGCCTGTAGGACATCAATTCCAGGCAGTGAATTTGAAAATTAACTCTCAATCAGAGCTGATCTTCCAGCACTTTCCATATCTTAGCGGGATCTTTCTGTTCCTCATCAGATATGCCTGAGGTATTGATTCTATGTAATCCCTCATTTCCAATTACTATTATTATTGTTACAGCTTATTATTTTGATTCTACAATAACTTGGTCTGTAAAGCATAATTGCATTTTCTGTTGGAACAGTTTGAACTCGGATAAGATATCCAAAGCTTTCCAGTTCATGCTGGGAAAATTGGTATGCATCTTTATGCTGTTCTTTTGCTTTACTACTTGCTTTAAGAACTTGCTTTAGGACCTGATTCTGTGACTCTGTACTGTCCCCTCTTTAAGAAACTGTCTTGGCTGCTTTGATTCACAGAAGCAAGTGTTTTGTAGTGCTTTCTGTTTATCTAGCTTCTAGCACTCTGGTCTGTTTGCTTATAAATCTGTGCAATAGGCATTTCAAGTGCTCTTTTTGTTAGAGTTTGTTTATGCAGCTGTTCAATCGGCAATTCTTCACAGTTGAGTGGTTTTATGAGGTTTTCTTTCAAACTTGGGTCAAGTGAATGAAAATTCTTCACGGTGGAATGATTTAATGGTTTATATTTATAGCTCCAGCTGTGAGCTTCATGAATGGAGGATTCCAATGGTTTTTGCTGTTGGGCACCTCCTATAATGGCACGGACCTGATCAGCCTGGGAGAAACTTTGAAAACAATCGATCAGCCTGAGATAGGGATTGGGTTTTCCCTGGTTTTTTTTTACTGAGCCTTTAAAGAAAATCAACTTTGCAAGCACCTTAAAGCTTTTTTTTCAATGGGGATTCTTGTACTGATGGCACACTGACTCACCCAATCACAGTGATTGATTTGCAGCCTATCATTCAGCTCTGTCTTCTACAGTTGACGTGAGTTTTTTTTCCTCTTTACACTGTTTGGGCCAGTGGTTCTTTTAACTTTCTCTCTTTTCACTGTAGGTAGTTTTTTAAAGCTGTTTTCCTGTGGTCTTCAATCTTGGATTCAGCATGTGATGAGAAGCTTTTTATGTTGACTGCTGCAACATAAATAAGATGCGTGGAGTTCAGTTGATTGAAGATCTCAAACAGGTTTATGAACAATTAACAAGTATATACAGTGCAGAGCTACTTATTTACAGGACTTGCCTCTTGGTGTTACAGTTCATTCCCTCCACCACTGATGCACAGTGGCAGCAGTGTGTACCATCTACAAGATGCTCTGCAGCAATGCACCAAGGGTCCTTAGACAGCACCTTCCAAACTCGTGACCTCTACCACCTAGAAAGAAAAGGGCAGCAGGTGCATGGAAACACCACCGCCTGCAAGTTTCCCTCCAAGCCACACACCATCCTGACTTGGAATTATATCGTTCCCTCACTGTCGCTGGGTCAAAATCCTGGAACTCCCTTCCTAACAGCACTGTTGGTGTACCTACCCCACATAGACTGCAGCGGTTCAAGAAGGCAGCTAACCACCACCTTCTCAAGGGCAATTGGGGATGGGCAATAAATGCTGGCCAGCCAGCGACGCCCATATTCCATGAACGGATAAAAAAAAGTTACAGAGTGAGACTGGCATGCAGTCATATGACTGCATCCTGGTACTTGGCTCATTAGTATACTGAGATCTTAAAGGTAATTAACCCTTAAAGGCAATCACACAACAACATTCAGCGAATCGTGCCTGTGCTGACTCTTTGAAAGAGCTATTCAATTCGTCCCACTACCCTGCTCTTTTCCCATGGCTCTGCAATTTTCTCCCCTTCAAGCATTTATCCAATTCCTTTTGGAAAGCTATTATTAAATCTGATTTCACCGCCCTTTCAAGCAGTGCATTCCAGACCATAGCAACACACTGTGTAAAAAAATCTTCATCTCAAGCTTTCCACAGATGCTACCAGACCTGTTGAGTATTTCCAGCATTTCTTGTTTTTGTTTCAGATTTCCAGCATCTGCAGTATTTTTCTTTTATTCATCTCAACTCTAGCTGTTTTATCAATTACCTTAAATCTGTACTGTCTGGTTACTGACCCTTCAACTACTGGAAACAGTTTCTCCTTATTTACCGTATCAAAATCCTTCATTATTTTGAACACCTCTATTCCATCTCCCCTTAACCTTCTCTATTCTAAGGAGAACAATCCGAGCTGCTCTAGTCTCTGCACATAGCCCTCAGCCCTAGTAGCATTCCAGCAACTCTCCTCTGTATCCTCTCCAAGTTATTGCCACCCTTCCTCGAGTGTACTGCCCAGAATTGGACGCAATACTCCAGTTGAAGCCTAACCAGTGATTTATAATGGATTAGTATAACTTCCTTGCTTTAGTACTCCTTGCCTCTATAAAGGATCCTGCATGCTATTTTTAACATCCTCATCAAATTGTCCTGCCACCTTCAAAGATTTGTGTATGTAATTAAATATGCAATTAGCACAACAGATTTTACAGCCCTTTATTTCAATCCTTTACTCCAATTTGCTTCCCTTTATTTACCTCCTCCCAAGAGGAAAATTGATAATGGCCAACTGTACAACATTGGATACGTTCTTTGCCCTTTGACCCTCCTGTGCAACCTCAATTCAATTTCAAATGAACATTAATCATCAGAAAGTGTTGTTGAGTTATCCTGTGAAAGTCAACCTAATTGTTTGGTCATTGCAGGACACATCAGACATGATCATGATTAAAACTCTTTAAAGCCTTTGAACTGAAGATTAATGCAACTAACACTAAGGAATTTTAAGGAGCGCTGAGGCTGGTTCTTATTAACATCAGTACATACAATGTGTATACTTAGATGTGAAAGCTAAAATACCACCCAATCTAATAGAAGTGTAGAGTTTGGATTTTCTGAGACTTCCAATTAAATTACTAAAAAAGAAAAAAATATACATTTTGTGCATTTTATCATGGAAACTGTGAAACAGTGCCACACCAAACTGTTTCTGCCATTCCCACTTCTGTCACTCACTGATATGAAAAATCTTGTTGCCTTGCTATAAACACTGCCTGCAGCAAAACACAAGTGTTAAGTTACTGTAATTTTATTTTATAAATAATTTATTGTTGAGAAGGAGGGATAAAAGAGTCCATGTAAAGCTAAAGTTTGTCCATGGACTACCAATGCCATCTGCTGGAAAGGTAAGACACATAGATGATGTAGTCAGCCTGTTTAGTACAGCGGACTGGTTTCATTTGAACAAGCTAAATCAGTCCATTGCTACATGCACATTGTACCATTACTATGTCTAGCCCAAGGTACATTGTTATGTTCCCTTATTAAACAATTTACTGGTAGGATTTAAATACAGTTTACAGTTTTTTCACTGCCTACGAGGGTGGTGGAAGTGGAGACAATCAAACACTTCAAAAGGAAATTGAATGGGCATTTGAGGGGAGTAAACTTACCGGGCTATGGTGATAGAGTGGCAGAATGGGACTGATTGGATTGCTATACAGAGAGCTGGCATGGATTCGATGGGCTGAATGGCTTCCTTCTTTGCCATAATGATAGGGCTGAATTTTCTTGGCCCATTGAAGGCGGGCTGGGAGGCTGGAGGGGTTGGAATATTGGTTGGAAGGCACCAAGCCAGAAGACTGACATCTTCACACCAGAAATAGATATTGCGAAGGGTGGCCGGCATGGCAAGACGACCTCATGCTTGGTCGCAGCGTGCAGGTAAATTAAGCCTATTCAAATGGCAATTAACTTTAATTTTATGAGGGCTTTCAGATTTCACGAGTGTAGTAAACCACAGGGCTTCAGAGCCTCACCAGGTGTAAGGAGGCAGTGAGCTAGCAGGAGGTCAGCGCTGCTCTAAACAGCAGCCATCATGAGTCAAAACATGCCTTGGCAGGGAGGGTGGAACAGCGCAGGCATTGACATAGTCAGTGCGGAGAAGGGGAAAAGGTGTCAGAGCTGCAGAGCAGACCGCCAGAGTGACATATTGAAGCTGGCACTTGTGTCGGTAAAGCAGGGATGGAAAGAGGCCCTGGAGACTGAGTGAATCTGGATGCAATGGGTCTCGTTCACTCAGGTTTTAGTTTCTCCAGTGAGAAGGAGCAGCAGAGAGGGAGAGAGCAGCAGTCACAGGCAGAGGGCAGCAGCAACTAAAGGGGCAGCAGGAGCGCCAGCCTTGTGTTGGAGAGGACAGAAGATGAGGGCGCAACCAGCCCAGATGTCAGAGCAGCAGTGTTGTCAATGACTGCGCCTCTCCAGAGAGGCAATCACAGAGCTGTGCGCCATGATGGTGGATGAGCTGAGCCCCATGGGAAGTGGTGGCCACCCAATGCCAGTGTCATTGAAGGTCACAGTGGCACTGAATTTCTGTGCCTCAGGATAATTCCAGCGATCCACTGAAGACATGTACGGGATCTCCCGGTCTGTGGCTCATTGCTGCATCAAAATGGTCATCAATGCCATGTTCAAGAGAGCCAGCTAATACATGCACTTTTGCACCGATACAGATAGTAAGGCTGAGAGGGCCATAGGGTTCAGGGCCATTGCTGAATTCCCCCAGGTGCAGGGTGCCAGCAACTACATGCTTGTGGTCAATGAGAGATGATGTAACTGGTGAACCATTGATAAAGCGCTCGGATGACAATGAACAAACATTAAAATCTCGTCTTGCTGCTTACCATACCCAAACTAAACCATCGATTTCTTATTACCAACAGGGCTCCCACAAACCAGCCTGCAGCCTTCATCAACATGAAGGGCTTCTAAATCAATCAATATACAGCTGATCTATGGTCACTGCAAGCATTTTGTGTAGGTGTGTGCACAATTCCTGGGAAGGAGCCACGATGCCAACAAACTAGGGCAGTCCCAGTGCCTAACCATTTTAGGTCCCTCACACACCTGCAAGGATGGATACTGGATGACAAGTCTTACCCATTGAAGAGGTGGCTATTATTGCCTGTGAGGAACCCGAGCACTGCTGCAGAGGAAAGCTACAACATTTGTCTATGGCACAACTCGCGCAATCAACGAGCAGGTCACAGGCCTTCTGAAGACACAGTTCAGATGCCTAGACACATCTAGTGGTGTCCTTCAGTATGGCCGAGCAAGGATCTCGCGCGTCATGGTGGCTGACTGTACCCTCCACAACCTAGCACTACAGACTGGAGAGCAATTTAACAATAAGGATATAATTGAGCATGATGCCTCCTCCAACGATGAGGAGATGGAGGAAGATGATGACCAGACGCAGGATGCTGGAGAGCACCAGGGACCACAGGCAAGCTACCATGGGAGAGGTGCAAGGGATGCTTGGGACACACCAATACAGACAAGGTTTACATGATCCTTAATAACAGATACATGCAATCCAATAAAGCTTCAGCACTCTGCAGCCCTGTTGCTGACTACTCATTGTCCTTGCCATTTACCTGCACCCAATTCGACATTACACTGCAGCACGGGGAATGCCTCAACCTCATGCGGTGTAGTCCCATCCGTCAACACCTGTGAGAAGCCAGGGTGCTCCTGAAGTCCCTGCAACCCACAAGAAATGAAAGGAGACCTCAAGCCTTACCACATCAGTCATTTAATGGTGGTGCAAAACATTGCAAGGCTCCATGACTCTAGAAAAAAAGTAACTCATGAACCCCGAGTGCAGCTCGGTACTCTTAAATCTTCTGTGTGCTCCTACTGGGTGCTCCCCCTGTGCTATCAGCTGAGATGGAGGCAGGTTGCTTGCCTTGCTGCCCTGTGGCTTGGAACCTTGGCCATCGTCCTCTGGCTGCCTGAGGCCTGGAGGGCCCAGGCATATTGAGGGCCTCCTGCACAGGAGTCTCCTCTGTCATTGCGTCTGAGTGAGGCAATGGTGTCACTGACAGAGGGGCTGACGAGCCGCTGTCCACACCAGGAGTGCCCTGAGACGATCTCCCAGATGCATCAGGCCGCTGTTCCTCTGCCCTTTCAAGGCACACCTGTACCTCCCTGCTCACCTGAGGAGTGTGAGGACCTGGAGGTGAGTCCAGATACCTCACCCCCTCTTGCCCAGTCATTGTTGCACAAAGCTCATGGAGTTGGCGATGGCATGCAGGTCCGTGCGCATCTCCGGCATCCACTGAGTGGTTTGCTGGATATCGCTCTCCATGAGAGTGGACAATCTCTCAATGGAGGACGTCACTGCGCACATGCCAGAGACATGGCAGCACTCATGGCCTGGATAGACTCCTTCATCATCCGTGCCAGGGTGCGCAAAACCTCTGGAAGCTTGTTGTTTCCTCATGTCACGCTGGAGTTCCAGCATCTGCTGCCTTGATGACAACTCCAGAGACATGTCATCAGCCTTAAGCTCAGCATTGCTGGGCCCTCAACAATCCTCTGAGTCTCAGTGGTGTCGGCTGTCACAGCCTCCGTCAGCTGCTCAGGCACGTGTGTCGTGTGCTCACCAGATTGTGATCCCAGATCTATTTGCGAACGGATACCCACCGATGTGAGAGTATCTACCCTGGTGGAATGATATGACGATGCATCCTCTGAGCCCCCCTCCTCCTTCTCAGAGGTGGACGGTTGTCCCCAGTTCTCTTGAGCTGTCTGCTCTTCTCTTTGGCAGGGGTGCAGTAGGGCAGGGCCCGTTGCCTAGTGATCTTCCCAGGGACTGGATGTGCAGTACCATTCTGGACTGCCTTGTAACACTGCATTCCAACAGGAAGTATTTGACAAGTTTGAAGATAACCATTTGCCATCCCAGAAACCCTAAGGGCTGTGGAACCTTTCCTGCCAGAAAGTCTGCTGTCAATGTTAAGGATCATGGAGGAGTCCAGCACCAACTTGGCACAGGGCTTTGCACACAACCTGGAGCCCATCCTCTCCAGAATGGGAGTGGTGTCCAGCTCCATGAGAAGACTTGCAGACCCATCCATGATATAGCCTCTCATGGCTGATGACTCAGATTCCATTACAACACAAGCAGAAGACACACAACATTTGGGTCCTGCAGTGAAAGGTCAAACTGAAGTCATACAAACTCAGACTGCTCTCATATAAGTGCAGCTTACTGCCACACAAGCATAGACTGCTGCCATCATGGCTCTGGATACCAGGGTTTAAATGGGCATGCAGGATCTCACAGCAGTCTAGCACTCTGTTCTCCAACAGATTGCTAGGATTGCTGAGGCACCGCCAGTGGGAATAGCAATGGCACCATGGAGCACAACCCTGCTCTTCTCACTCAGGATGACAGTATTTATCATGTCACCACTGCCACTCCCCCCAGTGCCTTTGCTGTTGCCTGTCCTCCAGCCGGCCCAGACTGCTGCCGCCCATGCCGTGTTGGTAATGTTTGAAGCAGGGGCTTCTCGTGCCAGAGCTGCTCAAGATCATCCTGCAAGGCCATTTCCAGTCTCCCCCACTGAAAGTCAGCACCTTCCACCAGCCATGCTGCAGGCACTGGGCTGGCACTGTGTAGCAGCACTAGGCCAAGGCAAAGAAACATGGAAGACAAGCACTAAGTGAATGCAAAAGCATGAATTATTGACTTTTGTATGCAATATAGCATGGCTTGATTTATAAAATTGGTTGGAATATTTGTTTTGTTGTGGTTTTTATTTTTGCATTGTGGCCAAGCGGACGCTGTGATGGTCAGTATCAGAGGAAAGATAAGGTTTGGAATTGGTGTTAAATGGGGAATTCTGGTTGCATTCACTGGGAACACAGTCAGATGCATCGACCACAGACAGCCTGGCCAGAAAGGGAATGTGTTAATTGCCTAGTCCCTTCCTCCTCCTGTTCCTCCTCAGCTTCTTGTCTGGTTAGCTGGTGGCAAGGGCTGTGCCCCCATGTTGGTGAGGATGGAGGTTGTGCAGCACGCAGCAGACTATGAAGAATCTTCACACTTGCTCTGCCAAGTATTGCAGGGTTCCTCCAGAGCGGTCCGGACAAGAGAAGAGGTCTGCTTGGTGACATTTTGTCTGGGAGCATGGCTTTTGTTACACGCATGCTGACCATGTGTGCATGGGTTGCATACTGGAATCATGAGCCAGGTGGTCAGTGGATAGCCCTTGTCACCCATTAACCACCATTTGATTTCTCATGGTGGCTCAAATGCACATGGCATAGTGGACTAGCACAGAATGAAGGCATCATGACAGCTTCCAGAATATCATGCATTGACCTGCATGATTCATTGAGTATGGTCACCCATCAGCTAGACATTGCGAGAGAGGAATCCTTTCACATTGCAATACATTTCAGAATTGGCATGCGGTACCCACAAAGTGATATACATGGAGTCAATGGCACCCTGCACCAAGGGGAAGCCTGCTATGCTGGCAAAGCTACATTCTCTCTCTGTCCACATCTCTAGCAAGAGAGAATGAAATATATTCAGCTGTCTGTCCATACAGAGACTCAGTGACCTCCCTTATGCAAGAGTGGATGGCAAACTGGGAAATATTGCAAATATCACTTGCTCCAGTCTGGAAGGAGCCCGACACATAAATGTTCATAGCCACAGTCACAGTCACCACTGGCATTGCTGTCTTCAGCTTGCTCTGAGGCTGCAGCTCTGGCCGCAATAGGTGACAGATTTCAGTAAGCACCTCCTTGGTGAAGCAGAGATAGCTGACTCACTGTTCCTCACTGAGGCTGAGGTAGGAGAATTGTTCCCTGAAGACTCTGCGGGGACATAGCCTCCTGCTGAGAGCCCTTCTCTCCCTCCTCCTTTTCCCTCGCCGAGCAGATTGTTGGACTCTGTATCACCTCTGCTTATTCTGTCTGTTATGTTGTAGGCAAAGGGGGATACAAACTATTGTACCCATGTCTGGGAGCAAGTGATCTGACCAGAAGCCTTGATGTCAGGACCAAGTTCTTCAGCACATATTCCACCTTTCATTATAGACTTCACCAACTTTAAGTAATATTACAAACCATCAAACATTTTTAAAAACTGAGCAACAGCCAGTAGAAATAAATCAGCAACCTGAAGGTAATTGATGATCACTTTAAATAACACTAGCACAGGGACCTTCCTGCTCTGAACAAATATTCAGCTGTGCAAAGTTAGGAGAGGGCATTAGCTGGAGTGTTGAGGTTAAAAATGGCAGCGCTGGAATCAAATCAGTGTTACACACTGACTGACTTCACAATCTGCCTACTCTGCATATTTACACTGCACATTCCTTGTGCCTGCACGAACGCCCTTACCAAAACTGTCTGGCGTAACCAACATGAGAAGTTTGCATGTGCACCCTGGACACCAGTTTGGAACCAAAACGACACGCATAGTCCTGAAAATGCAGGAGCTAGATCACCGAATTTTGCGGCCCTTTTTCCAATTTTTCAAATGTGAATGCCTGATTCACACTGGAAAAACAGGCTTTCCCAATTGGGAAATTGGGACTCCTGTATTCAGATCCAAATAACTATTTGCATTTCTCAGTCTCAGAGCATCCCAAGTGCCCAGTTACCAAGAGGTCTTCTGGTAGTGAATAACATTTCCAATAATTATTCCACTGCCCTGACTACATTGTTTTATTTCATTGTTTATTTTATTTCACAATTGGCTCAGCCTCACAGGGGGACATAAAGAAAACTGGAAGGGCAATAGTGATAGGAGATTCAATAGTCAGGGGACCGGGCAGGTGTTTCTGTGGCCACAGACATGAATCCAGGATGGTGTATTGTCTCCCTAGTGTCAGGGTCAAGGCTATCACTGAACGGCTACAGAGAACCCTGAGGGGGGAAGGTGAACAACCAGCAGTCGTGGTCCACATTGGTACCAATGACATAGATAGAAAGAGGGATGTGGTCCTGCGTAAAGTGTTTAGTGAGCTAGGTAAGAAATTAGCAAGCAGGGCCTCAAAAGTAGTAATCTCTGGATTACTCCCAATACCACACGCAATTGAGTATAGAACTAGGAGGAGAGTGCATATGAATGTATGGCTGGAAAGATGGTGCAGGAGGGAAGGCTTTAGATTCCTAGGACACTGGGACCAGTTCTGGGGTAAATAGGACCTGTACAGGCTGCACATGAACGGAATGGGACAAATTTCCTTGCGGGGCGATTTTCTAGTGCAATTAGGGAGGATTTAAACTAATGTGGCAGGCATGTGGGAACCAGGAGATAATATAATAGAGAAACACCAATGTGCATGGAGAATTGGGAGAGACAGATTGCACGAGAGTTGGAAATAGTAAAGTGTTAGGTGGGGTCAGAATAACAGGGAAAATAATAAAGACTAAATTAGGGTTAATGTGCATGTATGTGAATGCGTAGAGTATGGTAAATAAGGTTGGTGAGCTGCAGGCACAGATAGTCACATGGAAAAATTATGTTGTGGTGATAATAGACCTGGCTCTAAGAAGGGCAGGACTGGGTACTAAATATTCCTGGATACAAAGTGTTCAGGAAAGATAGGAAAGTAAGGAAAGGGGGAGGGGTGACAGTTTTGATTAAGGACAGCATTGCAGTACTGGGGAGAGAGGATGTCCCAGAGGGGTCAAGGGCAGAATCTATTTGGCTGGAGCTGAGGAACAAAAAAGGTGCTATTTCATTTCTCAGTGTAGTATATCGGCCACCAACTAATGGGAAAGATGTAGAGGAACAAATTTGCACGGAAATTACAGAGAGGTGCAAGAATTATAGAGCGGTTGTTATGGGGGACTTTAATTATCAGAATATAGACTGGGAGAGTAGTAGTGTAAAGCGCAAAGAGGGGCAAGAGTCCTAGAGTGTGTTCAGGACAATTTTCTACAGTAGTATGTTTCTAGTCCAACGAGAAAGGAAGCACTGCTGCACCTGGTTATTGGGATTGAGGTGGGCCAAGTGGATCAAGTGTCAGCAGGAGAGCATTTAGGGGAGAGTGATCATTGTATCATAAAGTTTACACTTCCAAAAAGCATTTGATAAAGTGCCACACAACAGACTTGTGAGCAAACTTATAGTTCATGGAATAAAAGGGACAGTAGCAACATGGATACAAAATTGGTTGAGTGACAGGAAACAGAGAGTAGTGGTTAACAGATGTTTATCAGACTGGAGGAAGGTTTGTAGTGGAGTTCCCCAAGGTTCGGTGTTGATATCCTTGCTGTTCCTAATATATTAATATATAGACCTTGGTGTATAAGGCACAATTTCAAAATTTGCAGATGATACCAAACTTGGAAACATTGTGAACTGTGAGAAGGATAGTGTAGAACTTCAAAAGGACATAGACAAGTTGGTGGAATGGGCAGACAATTGGCAGATGAAATTTAATACAGAGAAGTGTGAAGTGATTCATTTTGGTAGGAAGAACATGGAAAAACAATATAAAATAAAGGGTGAAATTCTAAAGGGGGTGCAGGAGCAGAGGAACCTGGGGGTACATGTGCATAATTCATTGAAGGTGGCAGGACAGATTGAGAGAGCGGTTAATAGAGTATACAGCATCCTAGGCTTCATTAATAGGGGAATAGAGTAAAAAAGCAAAGATGTTATGTTGAACTTGTATAAAACACTGGTTTGGCCTCAACTGGAGTATTGTGTCCAGCTCTTGGCGCCACACTTTAGGAAAGCTGTGAAGGCATTGGAGAGAGTGCAGAAAAAATTCACGAGAATGGTTCCAGGGATGAGGAACTTCAGTTATGTGGATAGATTGAAAAATACTGAGACTGTTTTCTTTGCAGAAGAGAGGGTTGAGGGAAGATTTGATAGTGGTATTCAAAATCATAAGGGGCCTGGACAGAGTAGATAGTGCAAAACTGTTCCCATTGGTGGAGGGATCAAGAACAAGAGGGCACAGATTTAAGGTAATTGGCAAAAGAAGCAATAGCGACATGAGGAAAAGCGTTTTCATGCAGAAAGTGGTTGGGATCTGGAATGCACTGCCTGAGAGTCTGGTGGAGGCAGGTTCAATCGAGACATTCAAAAGGAAATGGATTGTTATCTGAAAAGGAAGAATGTGCAGGGCTATGGGCTGAAGGCAGGAGAGTCGCACTAGGTAAACTACTCTTTTGGATAGCCAATGCAGACATGATGGGCCGAATGACCTCCTTCTGTGCTGTAACAATTCTGTGATTCTGTGACTTCCTTAGCTCATCTAAATCATTTGGATTTGATTGCACTACTTTACTGTCTTAACCCTTGCACAGACTTTGGTGTCATTTTCAAACTTACTTACCATACTCTCAATACTGCTGTCCAGATAATTGAGAAAAAGCAGTGGGCCAGGACTGATCCCTAGTAGACATCACCAGTAATATGCCTCCAGGCTGAAAGACATCCATTAACTACAACTTTTTGGCACCGAGATTGGAGCCAATTCCTCATCCGGCATTTCAATTTTCTATTGATAATACAAGATTTCATCCTGTGACAGAACCTAGAATGAAGTCCTAAAAGATTCTTTACGACCTTTTGACATCTGATGTAGCTAAAAAAAAACTTTTGCTAGTATTAACACAATTACATTGCATCTTCTTTTCCAGAGATCTCGAGGCTAATCTTAATCTTTTTATCTCCCTGAATTGCATGCAAGTTACATACCTTAAGGGTGTAGAATTCCTTCTGTTTCCATCCAATTTGTCTCTTCCTTATTAACAATCATGATTTTTTTTTTACCATTTAACAGAATATAGGGGAAAGGCGCGATGAAGCAAATTTTTCAGCTGTTATTTATACAAATGCTGCTTAAGTATTAATCTCACTGTCAGCTAGAGGGAGCCAGCTTTGTTTATGACTCTTGGCATTTCTTCGCGGATGAAGATCTTGGGAAGGTTGTAGTCATCGGTTTCAGGTCCGCTGGTGGCTAGTCAGGCCTATCCGAGAGTGGTAGATTCTCCCACAGCAGGTGTAGTCACTGCTTGGGGCAACTGAATCGATCCTTCTCCTCCTTTTCTCTTTCATGCTGGTTCTTCGATCAGTCTCAAAGTTGTCTGTAGCCTTCCTGATATAGCATCTCCAGGCATCATGATCTATGGCCTACGCTTCCCACTGGTGATGGTCGATGTGGCCCACAGAGAGGGACATCTTCAGGGAGTCCTTGAAATGTTTGCATGGGGCCCTCTGTTCCTGGTATGCGTGGTCAGCTCTCCATACAACACGATCTTGGGCAGACGACTGTCGTCCATCCGGGCAACGTGACCCAACCAACGCAGTTGGCTTTGCAGGAGGATGGCCTCAATGCTGGTGATGTTGGCTGTTACCAGGAATTCAATGTTTGAGATGTGGTCCTGCCAGTGGATCTTGAGGATGCTTCAGAGGCAGCGCTGATGGAAGCGCTCTAGAAGACGTACATGACGGCATATAGGACCCATGACTCGGCGCCATACAGATGGTGGTGAGGACTTTGGCTTTGTACACTTTGAGTTTGGTCTGTGCTTGCTCCACACATGTTTGTAGAGTCTGGCAAATGTACTGTTTGCTTTTGAGAGCCTATTGTCCACTTCCTTGTCTTTGGTGGCATCAAATGAGATGTCGCTCCCTAAATAAGTAAATTGCTTGACAGCATTCAGCTCAGTTCTGATGACAATTCTTGGTGGTCTAAATTCTTCTTGGGGTGCAGGCTGATGCAGGACTTCAGTTTTCTTTAAACTGATTTTTTATTTATTTAGAGATACAGCACTGAAACAGACCCTTCGGTCCACTGAGTTCTGTGCCGACCATCAACCACCCATTTATACTAATCCTACATTAATCCCATATTCTTACCACATCCCCACCTTCCCTCAATTCCCCTCCCAATACTAAGGGCAATTTATAATGGCCAATTTACTTATCACCTGCAAGTCTTTGGCTGTGGGAGAAAACCGGAGTACCTGGCGAAAACCCACACCGTCACAGGGAGAACTTGCAAACTCCACACAGGCAGTACCCAGAATCGAACCTGGGTCGCTGGAGCTGTGAGGCTGTGGTGCTAATCACTGCGCCACTGTCCCACCTTGGAAAAATGTGTTGTTATACGTTGCAGGTCAGACTGACTGTGGGCCAGGAATACACAGTCATCGGTGAAAAGAAGTTCACGGATGAGTTTTTCTTGTGTCTTTGCGTGAGCCTGAAGACACCTGAGGTTGAAAAGGCCTCCATCAGTCCGGAAACGTACGTAAACTCCCTCCTTAAGGTCTTGCATTGCCTGCTGCAGCATAATGCTGAAAAAGATGGTGAATACAGTCAGGGCCAGCACACATCCCTGCTTCACACCATTGGAGATACGGAAGAGACTCGAGTGGTCGCTGTTTTGCTTGACATTTCCGTACTGATTTTCATGAAACTGCATCACCATGGCCAGGAGCCTGGGTGGGCATCCAAGTTTTTCAAGGAATTTTCAAAGTCCTTCTCTGCTCACAGTGTCGAATACCTTGGTGAGGTCTACGAAAGTGACATACGGGCCTTTGTTTTGCTCACAATACTTTTCTTGTAATTGAGTGCAAATATCATGTCTGTGGTGCCTCTGTTCGCTCTGAAACCACACTGCCTCTCTGGGAGGTTTTCTTCTGCAATGGTCAGCACAAGCCTGTTCAGAAATATTCTAGCCAGGATCTTCCCAGCAATAGAAAGGAGGGTGATCCCACGGTAGTTGAAGCAGTCTGATTTTTCTCCTTTGTTTTTGTACAAGGTGATGATAACGACATCATGAAGATCCTGTGGAATCCTGTCCTGTTCCCAGCAGGCCATGAAAATCTCATGGAGCTTGGTGTATAGGGCAGGGCCACCATGCTTCAAGGCTTCGGGTGGAATTCCATCGGCTCCAGGGGCTTTGTTGTTCTTCATCTGGTTGATGGCGGTCACAGTTTCCTCCAGAGTTGGGCTCTCATCCAGTTTATCTTTGACAGGTTGTTGTTGGATGCAATTGATGGCAGTATCATGCATTGTGCACTCAGCACTGAAGAGAGTTTCAAAGTGCTCCAACCAGTGATCCAGGACTGACTCCTTGTCGGTGTGTAGGGTCTTGCCATCGGTGGTCCTCAAGGGGTTTTGGGTTTGATATGCTGGTCCATAGACAGATTTTAGTGCTTCATAGAAACTTCTTATGACGCCAGTATCAGCGTACAGTTGAGTTCTTTTCTGCAAGTGCAATCCACCAGTCATTTTGGATGTTCCTCAATTTACATTGAAAGGAGCTGCATGCTTGACGGTAAGCTGTCTTTTTCTCTTGGCTGGCTGGCTGAACCAGCTGAGCCTGATGAGCTGACCTTTTTGTTTTTGGCAGATGTTGAATTTCCTTGTCATTTTCATCAAACCAGTGCCTATTTTTCTTGGTGCTGGGACCGATGACCTTGTTAGAAGTATCCAGTACTGCAACTTTGATGTGTTCCCAGAGTTCTTCTGGAGTGAAATCAGCAGTGAGATCAGGATGTTCCAGTCTAGTCTGTAAGGTTGCTTGATATCTATCTCTGCAAGATGAGGTTTGCAGGTTGCTGACTCGAAATTTCTTTGATGGGTTGTCTCCAGGCCTGTTCTTGGGCTTAGGCTGGAAGTAGCAGTTCAGCTTTGAATGAACGAGCCAGTAGTCTGTATGACAGTCAGCACTGGGCATGACTCTAGTATGCAGGACGTCCTTTATGTCACACTGGCGCAACAAGATGTAATCTATCAGGTGCCAGTGTTTAGAACGGGGTGCATCCATGTGGTCTTGAAACGATCTTTTTGTTGAAAGAAGGTGCTGGTTATGGACAGCTGCTTTCCTGCACAGAGCTTCAAGAATAAATGTCTGTTTTCATTACAGTTTCCAACTCCATGGTTTCCGAGCACTCCCTTCCATGCCAGGCTGTTACAGCCCACTCTGGCGTTGAAATCGCCAAGGACGACAATTTTGTCCTTGGGAGGGGCATTCTAGATGAGTTCACGAAGATCTGTGTAGAGCTTATCTTTGTCAGCTGGGTTAGCCTTCAGAGTTGGAGCATTAACACTGATGAGGGTTGCATGCTGCTGGTCTTGGAGGGGCAGGCGCAGGGACATGATGCGTTTGGAATGGTGATTGGCAGGCTTGAATGTTTAGTGGCGATAGTCTTCTTCACCATGAAGCCGACACCGAAGAGACATTGTTCATCTTGAGGTCCACCTGACCAATAAAGAGTGCAGCCAGTGTTGTGTCTGTTAGGCTGCCTTGCTCTGAGAAGCAGACCTCATTCAGAACCGCTATATCAATGTCTAGTCTGGTTAGCTCATGGGCAACCAGGGCTGAGCGTCATTGGGGGCGGCTGTTGTCACCAGAGTTGAGCATTGTTCTCACATTCCAGCAGGCGAGTTTCAGAATTTTTCTTCTTTTCCCACCTTTAGAAGCGAGGTTAGGAGTTCACGTTTCCTTCTCTGTCGTGGTTTGACCACATTAAGAGATGCCCGTTGACTGAGGCAAGCCAACTGCATGGTAGGGAGATGAGCATTTGTTTAAGCCACCTTTTCTCGGCCCCTCTCCAATTTCAGAACAAGCAGTGCTGCCCTTCAAAAAGGCTGCTTGATTGCTCAGGGTACAACTGGGTGATGATGATGTCTCTAGGTTGTCATCAAAACGAACAACATCTTGAGCCGCCTGGATGCAGGATAGGAACTGCGGTTGCCAGTGCCATCTTGCACCTGCCATTTTCGCCCCTTTCTTGTCGCTACAAGACTTACTTGTTGAGTTATAGTTAGGGTGGATGGCTTTCCTTCCTGCCTGCGCAGTGGTGCTTTAAGGTGGAGTACAGCTTACGATGACTGGCCCCACCCTTTAAGCCTGGAGCTCATTTGTCGTGGCCCAGTGAACTGGGATGGCGGCAGTGAGGTCTCCAAGCCTTTGGTTTGGATTCAGAGTTTCCATCTCCTAGGTGATTTGCCGACTAAGGCTTGAAGGGACCCTCCTTCCCTTTCTATTTTATTCATAGCTGGTATACCAATAATCGTCATCCACGCAATATGGTGTGGTGCGCCTTTGGTCCAGAACATGATGGTCACTTGAGCCGCTTGGAATCCTTCCGCCCTGGCTGTTACCTATATCAAGAAAGACATCCGCCCAGGTGGTGTCATGTTCAACATTTCTCCCCTCACTACATTTTGCCCGTCAGTTGAGAGGGTGTGGCGCTTGGAGCCAGCAGTGAGAGCTGGCTGTAGATGAGGGCCAGTGATTCCAAATTGGATGCAGCTGACTCAAAATACAAGGGTAGTATCTTGATCTGAACACCCCATACACCCCATAACATAGGCACAATAATGGCAGAGCAGGCAACAGGTGACTGAAGCATTGGTCAGTATGGTCAGCACTTATATCTCCTTGCCCAAGGAAAAATATTTCCTTCAACTTTGCTTGATTTCGGATGAAGTAGGTTTTCCCACTGTGGTGACAAATGTTACATTGAAAAATGTAGTTGGTCATGAACAGAAGGCATGAGGTTGTATCAGGCCTGAACGTGTCTGCTGACAACAATTTGACACAGATTACACACTGTATCTCCACTCCACCAAGGTACTGCACATTTTCTTCCTCCATCATCCCTGCCTGCTGAGCATCAGTGACTTTGAGCATTTACATAGAACCATGCAAAAAGTACAGCACAGAAACAGGCCATTTGATGCAATAGATTTATGCCAGTGATTATGCTCCACACAATTGTCCTCCCACCCTACTTAATATAACCATTATCAACATATCCTTCTACTCCTTTCTCCCTCAAATACAGAGTTGTCCAATTTCACTGCATTGCTATATTTGAGAAAATATAATGAGACGTAGATAGAAGCCATGTGGCCACCCAGCAGGTGCCTGCGTCTTCTTCGCTACAAGCACTAGCTCCTCATGTTTACTAACTGCAAAATCCAACATGTGTGTAACTGTAACAAAAACAAGAAATGCTGGAATCACTCAGCAGGTCTGGCAGCATCTGTGGAAAGAGAGTGATTCCAGCATTTCTTGTTTTTGTTTCAGATTTCCAGCATCCGCAGTATTTTGCTTTTATATATGTGTGTAACTGTGCTGTGCTTGTTCTGCATTATAACAGTGACTACACTTCAAAAAATACTTTATTGGCTTTAAAGTTCTTTTCGACATCCTGATATCATGAAAGGAGCTACATAAATGTAAGTTTCTTTTGGACAAGTTGATGAGGTGAACACAGGATGCCTTTTTGTGATGGACCAATGAAAAGCCTCTTTTGACCAACAATGGCAGAAGAAGAACAAATCTTGTAATGTTGACTGCAAGACAGAACTTCAAACTTAGCCTAAGTATGCAATATACTACATTACTGTGGTTGTGCAAATATCTGCGTGGTCATGAGTGTGAGGGGGGAACGGGCGGGGGGGAGGGGTATGGGGGGAGATGCAACAACAGAATGGTAGTAGCCATCAGTCTATTGTGGTCTTTACTTAAACTTCTTCTACTCCTTCCTTGCTCTTATCCGCAAGAATGACCAGGGTGGCCTCTTCCAAGCGAGTCAAGGGCTTGTGATTTCTGAGCTCTTCTCCAATTTTGTCTGCTCTTTTGTATTATATGAGACCTTGGCAAGGAAGCAGAGAAATATACATGATTAACTATAAGTTGAATAAGCATATACACAGTGACAGACATACAGCTCATGCTGGGTGTCAGTAAGAGCCCAAACCACAGGCAATTAGGTTGTGTGACAATGACTTGATAATGTGAAGACCTGACAGATGTCAATGTGTCAAGGCTTTCAGCTGCAGCTTTATATGTGCCCCTGCTTAATGTGTGTGATGTGATGAAACAGCTATCGGCAATAGATATGGAGCAATATAATCCTGGGCCACTCACCTGATACATGGAAGCTTGTTGAGCTAGTCTTATTCAGATTTCTTAAAGTGTGCTGTCTTCTCCCACATCAGTTCCTAGGGCAAGCACACAGTATTGAGCCTGGCTACCACTTCCTGTCATGTCAGATTAATTGCTGTAATCTGAGAAAGGTGCCCTGAAGTACATATGATACGTATCCTGGAGTTCCCACATGTGCACTCCATGGGTCCGAGCTGCCCTGCCATGCTTCTATTTATTAGACCATTAAAATTACTACATAATAAAAGGACTCACCATTCAGCTATTTCTCGTGTGCTGATGTCACTTTATTTTATAGGGAGGTTAACTGAAATGTTTTTACTTAACTCTTGCTATCTAAAAACCTTAGATTTTAATTTACTGAAAATACAGACTTGTTTTATTTTACTATCCACTATTACTTAATTTTTAACTTTATCCTCTGATCTGATTGACTAATTAAGCATTGATTATAATTATATGATGAATTATCAAATTGATTTTAGTTTTTGTATTAAATATTTAATCAATTCTAAAACAAGTAGCCTTTATCCCCTCTTTTACAATCTAGTTAGTACCTTGTTTAAAGTATTAATTTTGATTAACGCCATGCACTAATATCTTACTAATGTACTTACTGATATGCTTAACCCGATTCAACTCTTTAATTTCTCAGCTCCTAATTTGAACAAATGCTCTAGTTTAGAGAGAGAAAAAGAGAAAGTGTGTACTATCTACAAGATGCATTGCAGCATCTCACCACACCTCTTTCAACAGCACCTTCCAAACCCGTGACCTCTACCACCTAGAAGGACAAGGGCAGCAGATGCATGGGAACACCACCACCTGCAAGTTCCCCTCCAAAGCACACACCATCCTGACTTGGAAATTTATTGCCTTTCCTTCTCTGTTGCTGGATCAAAATCCTGGAACTCCCTTCCTAACAGCACTGTGGGTGTACTTGCACCAGATGGACTGCAGCGGTTTATGAAGGTAACTCACCACCACCTTCGCAACGGCAATTAGGGATGGGCAACAAATGCTAGCCTTGCCAGTGATGTCCACATCCCATGAAACAAATTAAAAAAAGAACTTACCAACCAATCATTTACTGGCTTCCCTGCGATGTCACACTTGGATTTTTATTTCTCTTTTTATCGAACGCAGTTGTTCCATTCTGAATCCCCCTCAGCCCTTTATACCTGCTGGTCTCGCTGTGTTCCAGCTTCTGGTCTCACACTGGTCAGAATCCCCTAGCACTATATACCCACCAGTCTCGTTGTGTGCTCACTGCTAGTCTCGATCTGCTCTACCGCCACTCTTTACACCTGCTGGTCTCACTGTGTTCCCACTGCTGTTCTCACTCTGCTCTGTCACTGCTCTATATACCAGTCTATTTAATGGGACCTTAATTAAGATTTACTCATGGAGGCAGAGGGCATGGCTGAGGTACTAAATGAGTACTTTGCATCAGTCTTTACTAAGGAAGAAGTTGCTACCTAAGTCATAGTGAAAGAGGAGATGGTTGAGATACTGGATTGGCTAAAAAAAATTTCAAGAGGAGATATTATAAAGACTGGCTGTTCTTACAGTTGATAAGTCACCAGGGCCAGATGAGATGCATCCAAGGATACTGAGGGATGTAAGGGAGGAAATTGTAGAGGCACTGGCCATAAACTTCCAATCCTCCTTAGATATAGGGGTTGTGCCAGAGGACTGGAGAATTGTAAATGCTACAACTTGGTTCAAAAAAAGGGTGTAAGGTTAAACCCAGCAAACTTTAGAAATGATATTTCGGGTCAACATTAACAGTCACTTGGACAAATGTAGATTAATTAAGGAATGCCAGCATGGATTTGCTAACGGCCAATCTTGCTTAACTAACTTGATTGTGCTTTTGATGAAGTAACAGAAAGGGTTGATGAGGGTAATGTGATTGATGTATATGTGGACTTCCACAAGACATTTGATAAAGTGACAACTAAGAGGCTTGTCAAGAAAGCTGAAGCCCGTGGAATAAAGGGGACAGAAGCAGCATGGATACAAAATTGACAGAGTGACAAGGAACAGAGAATAGTTGTGAATGGTTGTTTTTTGGACTGGAGGAAGGTACATAGTGAGGTTCCCCAGGGGTTGGTATTAGGACCCCTGCCTTTCTTGATATATATTAATGACCTGTCAGGCAAACCCCCATCTGCCAAGACTGAGGCACACATTAGTTCGCCACATGAACATTAAAACTTTAAAAATTGCAATCTCTGATTGGAAAGACATTTCCATGGTAACAGACAATGTGGAAACAATGGAGACCCTGCAGTTGCTCTCCAATACACAGAAGTGGTCAGACTAGTTTTAGTCACATGGCTAGCTGGCTGGGGCAGAGAAATTTGAGCCTCCAACAAGGGATGTGAAGGGACTGTTCCATATAAGGAACTAGTCACATGACTAACCTGCTGAGCACGCTGGGAGATTTTTGAATTTGAACTCCCAAACAAAGGAATTGCCAGGCAGAACGTCATGTGCTCTCCTGGAACTAAGAATACCTCCTGCAATGTCTCAGGGAACAGAAGCCATTGAGGACATGTGAAACGCAAAGTGAGAAAGGTTTGGCATGTGAACAAAGTTTTAAGAAGATTACTGGGCCCCAACAAAATGCAAGAATATAACTTCAGTCAAGGACTACAGTGAGCTCGAGAAACAGTAACAAGATATCGCCTCAAAGTGTTCTACTTATCTCTTCTACTCTTTTCTGTCCCTATCTTGCGTGTTTATATCGCATGTGCATGCTAGCATGAGTGTGTCGTATATCCACAAGTGTGAACCGTATTAGAGTTAAGTTTAAGGTTTAATAAATTTCATCTTTCTGCTTTAAACCAAAGAAAGCCAGTTTGTTCTCAGTTCTTTGCCTGATAATTGGAAACTGTGAACACAGATTCACAAAAAGGGATCTCAAAACACAGTGTGTTTAAAATTAAAACCTGTTACAAAAGACTTGGTGAAGACAGCAAGAGACCCCCTAAACACTTTGCTCACTTGGTCGTAACAGACTTATACTTGGGTGTACAGGGCACAATTTCAAAATTTGCATATGATAAAACTTGGAAATATTGTGAAGTGTGAGGAGGATAACGATAAACTTCAAGAGGACATAAACAGGATAATGGAATGGGTGGACAAGTTGCAGATGAAATTTAGTGCAGAGAGGTGATTCATTTTGGTAGGTTAGAATGAGGAGAGACAATATAAATTAAAGGGTATTGGAAATTTATCAGAAGAAAAAACATTTTCAGGACTACAAGGAAAAGGCAGGTGAGTGGGACTAGGTGAGCTGCTCTTGCAGAGATCCGGCATGGGTACAACAGGCCAAATGGCCTCCTTCTGTGCTGTAACCATTCTATGATTCCCTGTGCCTGTGCCAATGTGCACAGGGAAACGATCAATGTATCTAAATGAGCTGATTTTGCATGAACTGGTAAGGTCAGTTCTCTGTGCTGCTTGCACACAGTGCATATGATGTCTTCCAGTCCTGCTGGCACTGAGGTGGGATTGGATAATCAGTCTGAAGATATTATATTCTGTTCAGCATCAGTTAAAATTATCATGTGGTCCAATGTTTTGGCATATCTAGCATTTCAGACTGGCATCTATTTTCTGAAAAAGCTTACAGTAATATATCTACCAACTTTACTTCATTGCTATAACTTCTTGAGCTGACAAACACATTTCATTTTTTCATGGCCCATCACACCAAACGTCGAACACATAACTCCTCAATAATTCCATTTTGCCTTGAGACAGGTTGCAGCCAATTTATCATAGGTTTAGGAACATGCTGCAGGCCTCTTATGTATTTCTATAAAATTCCAAACAAGCTTCCCCCTCTAGTTTCCATAATCATATGAATATTTCACTGATAAGGAAACAAAACTTTTTTATATATATTATAATATTCATGTGGGTCCACAGGGAACCCACACATTTAAGCCCAGCAGCAGCTGCCTGGATAGGAGGCAAACTGTTCGCATCCCCACAGCGTGAGACCCTGGAGATTTTAATTCCCGAGCCTTGTCTCTATGGTGGACATCAGTCTTCTGCCCAAGCCCAGTGGTAAAGCTGGCTAACCAGCAGTCAGGAGCAAGATTTCGGATGGCAGGAGGCTACCGCCAGGGACCCAACAGAATAATTCCCGACAGTCGGTTAATTGCACTGGACAGAGGGGTTGAATGGACTGCATGGTCTGAAGGGTGGGGTGGGGGCAGGTGGTGGGCAATACCTGGAGCAGGAGAGGCTGAAGGTTTTCTTTGTGAATCCTAGTCCTTCTGCCTCACAACAAAACCAAGCAAAATAATTAAATAGCATAACTTCTGGCCACAGTTCCTCTTATCTCCAGGTTGGACGGGCAGGGAAGCATCATGGCTTTCCCCACTCAGGCCTCAGGTAAAAATTGTAGCCAGGCCCTGTTGTCTTCTAGCAGGTATCCTCATGTCTGCTCAAAACAGCAGCTTAAAATGACATCCTGCGTGAAGGCAGCACAAAGAGAGGGAGTAAGTCTCTGCCTTGATTTTAACATGGTTTCCACTGAACAGACTGGGTTAAAATCAAGCATTTAGAATCACACTGAAGGTACAATTCTGTTCATTGCTCATTTTATAAATTTTTCTTTTACTATTTTATTGGTGTGGAATAATAAATTGGGGCTGGGACTGTGCTTGTAAAACACTCATAACATATAGTAGCTATCTATATCATTCCATATTCACAATTTTCTGCAAGTGCATCCTTATTCACATGAGTAACATTCATTTCCAGAATTTGCAGTGTAAGAATTATGGCCTGCTTATTTACTGCGGCGGGTTACAGAGGTGGGGGCTGGCAGGGTGGAGTTTCAGAAGGGAGACCTGGGTTTCCCCACCTGCTGTGGAATTTTAATTATCTGACTTAGGACATTTAATTTATGTAACATATAGCTACAAATGAAATTTTTGTGGAAATCGGAGTTAAGGAAGCATTGATTATTCCATTTCATTTTCATAAAGCAATCTGTTTGAACCCACATTGTTTCTTGTGTTTAGTGTGAGCTCATGTGCAATGCAGCAATCACACAACAGGGGAACCAATGAAACACCAGCTGCAATAATCACGGCCTGCACCTGTTTAAAGCATTAAGCAGACACTCTGATTTTAAAATATATCAACTTAATTCAGCATATAATAGCTGTTTCCTAAATAGTCTCACTGCAGGAATGGAGGGTAGAAGACATTGGAAGTCCTGTTTTGATGCTTGATGCATTGATCCAGGGAGTGAAGGAAAGGAGAGTCACCATCCATGGGGCAGAGTGCCCCATCCCACAAATGCTGGTTAAATTGGCTTAGGGGAAAATTGCTGTGTGAGTGAGTATTGCTTTCAAACTAATGGGACAACGGACTAGAAGGATGTCAAGAAGAAGATGGTAGACCTGAAGAAATACACTACCAGTAAGTTAGGAATATTAATATGAATGACAAACAATCTCCCATAAATAGATATGAAAAAAGTCAAATCTGACACATATCATATTCAGAACTGTTTCTCTGTGCAAACCAAAATGAGACTTTAACCAATGGAGTATTGCCATATGTTCTCCAGGAGATTGACATAAATGGGAACAGTATTGTACAGAAAAGATGCTTTGCTGGAGTGAATAGGTATATTAAAGTACTGGGACCCGACACAGCAAGAATTCCAAAAGGGTATTTAGACAACAAACTCCTGGGACAGATCTTAACAGAGTGGTAACAATTTACTTAAAACAGTAGTATGCCCCACAAACTATGGGTCCTGATTTTAACTCGGGGTGAAAGGTCTGTATGGGGTTGATGGAACAAGTGACAATCTCGCTCCGACTCTCCAATGTGAGGATGAGACCATTTTAACTCATGAACATTATTACAATTAGTGCAGCCTGACACCCTCCAGAACCCATCGGGAATGACGTGAGGCTGGCACACAGGATGGGGCCACCGGGAACCCACAAAAGTGGTCCTGGTATCATGTCTGTGGATCAGGAGGGGGCCAGACACATCAGCAATAGGAAAGGAGGAAGCTCAGAGCATTACAGGCCAAAGCTTTCCTTGTGGGGCTCCTCCTGGACCACAAGGAAACCTTAAAAAGCAAAATTAACTTGGCCCTTTCCTAGGCATTATACACCGTGATGCCTGGTGTTCCCAGTGAGACTGGCACTGAGCAGCGAACATGTGACAGAACAGAATTACCACATTGAGATTAGGATGACATAATCAGACCCCAACTTTTGTAACTCACTGGGGCCCATGTTCCCCAAAATGTGCATGTTAGCATAGCATGGGCTGTGAGTGTGCCATAGCAAACAGGAGCACCACGCTGAAGATTTTCTAACCTACCACATGTCACATTTTTTGGGACCTTCTTTGGAACCTGCTTTTTTGATCTTTTTTTGATCATTTTCTCTGGTGTCTCCTTGTGTGGCTCAGTGTCAGGTTTTGCTTGATGGGAGCTCCTGTGGGATGTCTTGGGAAATTTTGCTGCTTTGGGGTGCTATATAGATACAAGTTGTTGTTGTTATTGGAAAGCTAAGAGAGCATGGGGGGATGGGGGTTCTTCACACTCTCCTTAATTGGAGGCCAGCTGTAGTCGGGGAATGATGGCAATCGGAGTTGGGTGTTAGAGTGCATGAATCACAAAAAGTTAACAGCAGATACAGCAAGCAATTAGGATGACAAATGGTATGTTAGGATTTATTGAAATGACTTTGCAATATAATTCATAGTGAAAGAGGAGGTAGTTGAGACATGGTATGTGCTAAAAAATGATAAAGAGGAGGTATTAGATATGCTGCAATTAAAGTTGATAAGTCACCAGGACCGGATGAGATACATCCTAGGATACTGAGGGAAGTAAAGGTGGAAATTATGGAGGCATTGGCCATAATCTTCTAATTCTCCTTAGACATAGGGGTGGTGCCAGAGGACTGAAGGATTGCAAATGTTACACACTTGTTCAAAAAGAGTGTATGGATAAACCCAGCAACTGCAGGACAGTCAGTTTAACCTTCTGTGGTGAGAAAGATTTTAGAAATGATAACTTGGGACAACATTAACAGTCATTTGGACAAATGTGGATTAATTAAGGAAAGCCAGCATGGATTTGTTAAAGGCAAATTACGTTCAACTAACTTGCTTGAGTTTTGGATGAGGTAACACAGAGAGTTGATGAGGGTAATGTGGTTGATGTAATGTACATGGACTTCCATGATAAAGTGCCACATAACAGGCTTGTCAGCAAAATTTGAGCCCAGGGAATAAAAGTGACAATAGCAGCATGGATATGGAATTGGTTGATTGACAGGAAACAGCTGTTCCAGTACAGCCCCTATGTCTAAGGAGAATTGGAAGATTATGGCTTCTTCTGGGCCATGTGGAAAATTGCTCAGCTACATCATGTACGCAAAAAGCAGGTCAAATCCAACATGGCCAATTCCCTCCCCATCAGATACCCTATCTCCATTATCGCCACAGGATAAGCACAAGAGAGAAGAACTAGGGATAAAGATTCATCACCTGGTGAACATAACACCACCGAAGCTGAGTCAAATTAGAGGTGAGACCAGCAAAGATGAGAAGTTACAGATGCTCTCTCAGCTACTGATCTAAGCATAGACTGTGTGAAGAAGACATGCTATGCCAAATGAGGATTTTTAATTCATCAGTTTGAAACCTATGTTAAACTTTTAAAAAGGAAAGCTGGGATCCTACATTTAACTTTTAGTACCTGGCAGCCAAGATGGCCACTAAAATTTGTACTGAAATACTTCACATTCCAGGACATCGAATTGGAGATGCATGTCTAATGAGGTTCCATCCAGGACAATGCCTCATGAATTTGGAATCAGCCAACAGCTTCACTTCTAATGGCAAACCAGTCAAAGCCATCTTGGAACATTAACAGTGGAGATGGACCTCCAGGGTGTGAACATTGAAACAATGAGACCCAAGAGAGATTGAGAATTCATAGACTTGAATCTAATTAAATTACAAACGAGGACACTAGAAAACCATGTGACCACCTCCCCATCTGTGAAAAACTAGCAGTCTTTTGCAAAATTACAAAATGACAAGCTCCTGCAACTTTGTAGCAGACAAGCTTTGAGTGCTAACTAGACAAGACCCTTTTGAGGCCGTGTCTCTCTCTCTCTCTCTCTCTCTGTTTTTCTCCAGATATAGAGTAAGTTTTGTAAACTGTCTGTGACTGTGGAACATCCAAGTCTACCATTGCTACAGACAGAGACCCCCAGGGAAGAAAGCCACCTACAAGTCTGTCTCCAAGAAAAACTTGAACCAGGTGGGCCAACCAGAAAGTGCACTTCTACCAGCCTGAGACTTCAAGATTACAACTTCAGCCAGGAAACAACAGAATTACCAGACCCTTCATACTGTACATAATTTTTACTTGTTCTGGACTTTAAGCCAAACCAAACTATTCCTTATCACTCTGTAATATATTCATGTGTGTGATTCTCATGTGCATATGTGAGTGAAAGTGTAGCATAGTTTCTTATTTTATTTAGCTCAGTTTTTGGTTAAGTACAAAAAACTCACCTCCTTCTTGTTTAAACTGAAGAATACCTGTCCAATTGGTTCTTTTATAATCACAACAAAGGTAAAACACTCACTGAAGTGGTAAACACATCCACTGTTTAAAAAGGAATAAACCCTTATGCAGTCAAACAAGGAGAAGGACTAGACAGGAGCCTTATGACTCATCCTCACCCGATCGTATCACCTGATAAAATACAGCAAGCACATCCACCAATACAGCAGTATGCTGGTCTATCAAATATGACATCTCACTAGAAGATGGTGTTCTACTAGCTGGATCCAGAATAATCATACCCAAAACAATGCAGGAAGAACTTCTCCAAAAGATACATGAAGGCCACATGGGAATGAAGGAGTGTAAGCTCAGAAACAGATCATCTATGTACTGAACTGATGGACTCGATGGGCCGAATGGCCTCCTTCTGTGCCATCAATGACTCTATGGCTCTCGAAGACTCTGTGATAGCTACTGAAGTACCACCCAGACCATGGCATACTGTAGGAGTCAATTTATTCACACACAATCATGAATGCTATCTCATAGTCTCAGGCTACTACTCAAAGGTCTCTTTTACAGAAGGTGGAAGACTTGACAGCCACAACAATCATCTCAGCAGTAGGAGTTCTGTTCGCTGAGCAAGGGATTCCTGAAAGATTAATATGTGGCAATGGCATCCAATTCACATCCGGAGAATTTAAGGAATTTGAGGACCAGTATAGATTCAACATCATCACCACATCACCACACTACCCACGGGGACACGAGTTTATAGAAAGACACATCCAGACAGTCAAAAGAACACTTGTGAAATGCTGAGAGACAAAGGAAGACCCAAACCTAACCTTATTGTCACTCTAATTCACATCTCTCAAGGCTGATATGCAATCACCATGCATATCACAGTTTGCATTGCCACTGTCAGAGGGGGAATGCGAGAGTGCCTTCGGCTCAAGGTGCCCGCTGAAGAGGTTTGGATTTTAAAAAATCTCGGACCGCAGCTGCAAGGCCACCCCTGTAAAGGGGAAACTCCTACTCAGGATGGCCGGAAGCCGCAGATGTGGCTTGCTGATGGCCGTGGCTCCAGTGGGGGGGTGATTGTAGAAGGCCTCGTGGTGACTCCCAGTCCAATCACTGGCAAGCCGTCTCTAAGCACCTATCAGGCTTAACCTTCAGTGGGGGGGCCTGACCTTCCCGGCGGTGTGCCCAATAAGCCCACAAATGGGCAGCTAATTATGCAGTTTGGCTATCCATTGCTGCCAGGCAGTAGCCTCTGCAAGTGATGACCCGCCTCCGGGTCGGTCGCCCGAAGGTGGGAATGTGTCAGCTTGCTGCCCTGATGACAACTTCTGTGAAATTCTTCCTGGTCATACCTTCAAGCTCACCCCCAGTCTCCCAGGATATGTTGTTTTCTTCCATTATGAGACCTCTTTGCAGATCAAAGTTGTGCAGTTTCCACAAATTGATAATCATTCCTAAGGCCTTCTGAGTGTTGCACTATAAGACATCATAATAAGTCAAGCAATATAAAGGACAGCAGGATCCCACTTGTATATTTAATGATCGGTGTCTGTCTCATTGCACCTGTGGTTTGCTTTTATCTATGGATTACACAAAGGTAGCAGGAGCCATGGCTGGAGGGAGTATACTTGGTCTGCCAGCAGACAGCATTCCAGAAATAATGGTGACACTGAAGATTGTGTTGAAATGAAAGCATCGTGCAAGCTGTGCTGTGAGTCTCCTCTAATATACAAGTCGCCTGGACACGTGCCAACACACAGGCTAAAAAACTTCATCAGCATTATTGCCCATAGCCTGTGTCAGGTCCTATCAATACAATCTGAACACATTAGCAAATTAGAATTACAACAAACTCAAGTATTATTAATCCACCCAGTGTGTTGATTCTGTTATGTTCAATACATATTACCCAGGTGCTTTCCACTTGTGACAGTTTATGATACGTACTTTCTACTTAGAATCATAGTATCATAGAGTGGTTACAGCACAGAAGGATGGCATTTGGCCAGTCATGTCTGTGCCAGCTCTCTGCAAGATCTACTCAGCTAGTCCCACTCCCCTGCCTTTTCCCCATAGTCCTGCAATTTTTTTCACTTCAGATAATTACCCTATTCCCTTTTGAAAGCCATGATTGAATCTTCCTCCACCATATTCTCAGGCAGTGCATTCCAGATCCTAACCACTCGCTGCGTAAAAACGTTTTTCCTCATGTTGCCTTCGGTCCTTTTGCCATTCATCTTAAATCGCTGTCCTCTGGTTCTCGACTGTTCCACCAATGGGAACAGTTTCTCCCTATTTACTCAGAGTAGACCCCTCATGGTTCTTAGCCATGTGAGTTTTCTATGTGTCTCCCCAGTGAGAGAGGTTGGCTTCTGGGTATCAGTGTTTTCCTCTAGGGATGGAAAAATTCCAGTATCTCGTTCTATTGATCAGTAAATAAACTTGTAATTATGACACTATGGCTATTGATGTCAGTAAATGCTTCCTTCAAGATGTAGAGTTGTTTAAGTAAGGCACTGGAGTGAGATAGGTGGCCTTGCCAAGACAGATATTTCCTCATCCTTGCCAATTGCTGCAATGGGCTTCCTCAGCAGGGCGAGAGATTTGTGTGGGAACAGATTTGTGGCCAGCAATTAGATTATTGAAGCCATGTTTTATGGTTTTCTCAATCTGATTTCCCCAAAATGGTGAATCCAGATAGAAGAAACTGCTATACATTGGAGCCCAACGTCTCTAGAGCTCCAATCAGAGTATTCATAACGGAAATAAAAGCAAAATACTGCGGATGCTGGAAATCTGAAACAAAAACAAGAAATGCTGGAATCGCTCAGCAGGTCTGGCAGCATCTGTGGAAAGAGAAGCAGAGTTAACGTTTCGGGTCAGTGACCCTTCTTCGGAACTGGAGGGTCACTGACCCGAAACGTTAACTCTGCTTCTCTTTCCACAGATGCTGCCAGACCTGCTGAGCGATTCCAGCATTTCTTGTTTTTGTATTCATTACGGAAGTTGTGTCTGAGCTTTGGATCTTAGCCAAAGGAAACATAACTTCAAAAGGATCTGGGAAAGCTACAGTCTCCATGGTGTTTAGCAATTAGGCCAGGCTTTCATGCAATGCTGTACAAGTGCAGGATGTGGGTTCCTCCATGGACGTCCCTCAAATTGCACAGTCTCTTTGGCAAACTCTCAAATGATCAAATGAACTGCTCATGCTGAGCAGCCGAACTGCTTTTCTCGGCATGTCTCAAATCTCTGGGTTCAACAGCTAAAGGAGCCCTTGGGCCAGCAGCTTGCATCTGCTCTTGTTTCTTTTCAATTGTGCTTTACCAAGTGTTTCCTCCTACAACTCAGTAACTGACCCTCCCTGAGTGAATGCATTTGTGGGTCGGAATTTTATCAGCCCTTTGGAGACAGGCTGGAAGGCAGGAAGAGTGGTAAAATAGCGATGGAAGATGTCATGGGGGAAGCCTGACGTGTTCCTGCCTCCAGGAGATATTACCAAAGGTGGAATGGTAGTGGCTCGGTTACCTGCCGACCGGAGGTGGACAGCCAATTAATCAGCTTGTTGATTTACAAGGCTGCTGGGAGTCTCAGACCAGCCCCCTGTTGCATGGTGAATCCGCCAGCTGCATCAAGGCGGCCTTCTAGCAGCTTCCCTATGGGGGAGCTCCCTTTCCAGAGACGCCATGGCCCAAGAAGGGAACACCCAGGCAGCAATGGCCGCCCCGGTGGCATTGACACTGCCACTAGAGGGTTCACCCCTCCAATCTCCGAGGCCTGCCTGCCTGTCCCCCTCCACATCCATGACTCATTTACCAGCCCTTCAAGGGCACCTCAACATGGAGGTGCTCTCTCCTTCTCTTTGCAGCCTCAGCAGCAGCCATCTCTGTCAATGGCGCTGCCAATGCTGCAGAGCTGCTGGCTCTCTTAATTGGCCACCACCAGTAAAATTGCCCCTGGGGTCCTGTCATCGGGACCCACACGTGCCGGTAAGATTCTGGCTGTGATGTTTACTACTGTTGGTATAGGTAATGTTGGGTATTGTGAGATGTTACGTTCAAGCTGGATATTGGACTCTGCCACCTGCTGCTCTTGAGCATCTGTGGGAACAGAGGAAAAATATATTTCAAAATGCAGACAAAAGGCATAATTTGAAACAGGGGTTATGTGAAAAGATGTGAAGTAAGGTAAGTTTACATTTTTTTCAGTCTCCTTATGGGCCAGGAGGAGCAGAAGAGTACCTCTGGGCCTCCCTGGGCCCAGGACTTATCCCCCTCCCCAAATCACATTCAGAGTGCCCCACTGCCCCCATCCCCACCCACTTACCTGACTGCTGGGCACAGTGGTTTCTGCAAGTTTCAAGTGGGAGTAGGAGCCTAGGACTTAAAAACAACATGTGGGTTTGTCACTTGCCCAGGATCCATGCACAAACTTGTTAAGCACTCGAGACATGTTAAAAGATCATTGTTACAAGTGTGTCATGATTTTCTTCCAGTAAACTCTCAGTTACCATGAACAAAATTGTTTCCTATGAAATTGCCTATCACAAAATCACATACATGTACTATATTATCTTTGCTTTTGGGCAGCAGCCCTTCATCATTCTGCAATTCACACCTCCTCTAGATACATCTTTTGTTTCTTTACTTATTCCATTATCACTCTCTTTGACTTCCACCTCCAACCCTTTTGTCATTTAATCTCTCCTGTCTTCCACCCTATCACAGACCTTCCCTTTTGTTCTTTTTCCCACCCTCCCCCTTCACTTGCTTAAAACCTATTACATTTCTAACTTTTCCCAGTTCTGATGAAAGGTCACTGACCTGAAATATTAACTCTGTTTCTTTATCCACAGATGCTGCCTGAACTGCTGAGTATTTCCAGCATTTACTGTTTTTATTTGTTTAAGACTGGGTTTATTAGTAGCTGTTTTACTGAAGGAAGCCAATGAAAATGTTTTATTGTATATGAAAAGACTGGGAACTGAAATGAGGCATGTAAAAAAAAAGATCCAGTAAATCCAACCTGTTCCTGCTTCTCCACTGTGAATACAGTTAATGTTTCCATGTTCAGTGGCTCATTTTCCACAACTACTATTGTTATTCCGACTGATTTTTCATCCAAATGAATGAGGAGTGAAAAGTTATGCTCAGGGCAGAAAGGTTGGATGAAAAGCCTCTCCATTGCAGTGGGAATAATAATTTTTTTAAAATTTCATTGCAAAAACTGGTGTGGCTATAACTGATATTAATATTTTATGTGTTGGTATGAAAACTTCAGGAATAAGATCAGGGCAGGTTCAATAGTCAGAAATGAAAGCTGTGAATTGTTGTTTATCTGTTGTAGAGTTTTAAACAGAAGAATACTGCAATATCAAAAAAACATGAACAGCAAGAAAAGATTTGCGTTAATGCTTTGATGCTCTCTTCTCCCCATCACCTATGTACCCCCACCCTCCCAACCCCATATTTGCACTTTTGTCTCAACAATTCTAAGGATTCAGGTGTTACCAGGACTCCTCAGTTAAAAGACTCCTCAGGCACCAGGGTTACTTGGTCACAAGTGTTAACAACAACACTAAGGCTGGGATTTTACTGAGCTCCCAGCAGGGGGAGACGGAAGATTGTTCCGGCAACAGCCCGCCACAGAGTCCGACGCCAGGAGTGTTGGGCCCGATCTTCGCGGCAGCGGTTCCGTGGCGGCACCCCCCACCCTGCTGCTGGGCGATGGGACCTGAATTAGCATATTTAAATTAATGAAATGAATACATTTAAATAAAATCAACAGTTAGGGCAGCACAGTGGCGCAGTGGTTAGCACTGCAGCCTGACAACTCCAGCAACCCAAGTCCGGTTCTGGGTACTGCCTGTGCGGAGTTTGCAAGTTCTCCCTATGACCGCGTGGGTTTCCGCCGGGCGCTCTGGTTTCCTCCCACAGCCAAAGACCTGCAGGTTGATAGGTAAATTGGCCATTGTAAATTGCCTCTAGTAGGTGGTAGGAGAATTGAGGGAAGGTGGGGATGCGGTAGGGAATATGGGATTAATGTAGGATTAGTATAAATGGGTGGTTGATGGTCGGCACAGACCCGGTGGTTCGAAGGGCCTGTTTCAGTGCTGTATCTCTCAATGACTCTATGACCTTACCTTCCGGCCATGACCTTCTGAGGGGCAGCTGGCACTCATGCGCCTTCACTTTCCTGTCCGAATTTGAGGGGGGGAATGGACTCTAATGCAAATTACTAGTGTCGGAGAGGGTGGGAAGGGGAGACCTCTGCACTTTGATCGGTTTGAGGGGGAAAGGTCAAGTGTTGAAGGTAAGTGGTTTGAGGGAATGAGGGTAAATGGAGAATTTAATTGTTATTGTGGGGGGAGAAGGGGCAATAGATTTATCGGCACTACATTGGGGGAGGATAGCCCTTTAAAAATTTAAATGACCCGGCAGGACTGGTAGCCTTTTAAAAACGACGCCAGTATCTGCGCATAGGCAGCTGACACCATTGTCGGCTTCGGAAAGCCTGCCCCCTCCACCTGATGCGGGGTGAGGGGGCAGCCCAACAGACTCATTATCCTGGGCCGCCATGCGGCCCGCACATGCAAGCTGCCATTTTTTCGGCCGCCACTGCCTCTAGTGGCGGGAGAAGAAAATCCAGCCCTAAAAATGAGGCTTAAAACAGAAAGTCTTTTCACAAAGAACATAATCACAACAGCAAGTTCTAAACTGCAAAAAGTGTCTGCAGTACTAAGGACCTTAAAGAAACTGCTTGCAATGCAGTTTTCCCTCGTTATGAAATAAAAAATGAGGTATGTGTTTTAATAGTTTTTAAGAGTGTTATTAACTTAAACTTCACTGTGCCATATTTAATAGTAATTGGCACTAATGTAATCTTGTGTTTGAAAAATAAACCTGCTCTTATGTGAAATAACTGAAAAATGTACAATCCAATTTTGTTAGCTGGACTGTCTATTGTACTCAACCAACAATGTTTCGGGTTGTTTATTACACAATAAAAATAGTAATGGCAGCCTCCAGAGATGAACGCTAAGCAAGCAAACCTTTTATGTAATCTCCTCATAAATCCTCCATTCTCATTGCATCTATAATTATAGCCTTTCTCACATTAGTAATTCTAATCAGCCTGCATTTGCATGATAGAATGTTGCCAGCATTAGAGCTGAGCACATGAATTCACATAATAATTTGGCAGAGAATATGTGAATAATTTACAAGGTAAAACTTTCACAACAATTTGCATGTCTCCATTGCTCCTCAGCTGCAGAGAGATCTCAGATATTTTACAGAGTGGTGGACAAAGACTAGACACTGATTGGGAGGAAGGAAATGAAAAAGACCACTGGGCAGTGGCAAAAAACAATGTCAAACAGACAAATTATGAACACTTTCCTCTTGTACTCTGCTCCAATTTATAAAATTCAAAATCATCTTTTTTCGTTCTTTTGCCCTTTTTCTGGCTTTATTTACCTCTACTCATATTCTTGGCTAGTCTTGTATTTGAATTCCTGGGTCACTGTTCATCCATACTCTTCAACGTCTTTCTATTCTCCTGTTATTTTACTTCCTCCCAGAATGTAGCACTCTCATCTCTGAGTCAAAAGGTCATGGATTCAAGCGCCACTCCTGAGGCTTGAGCACACAATCTAGGCTGATACATCAGTGCACTGCTGAGGGTGTACTGTACTGTCAGGGCTGAGTTTTATTAACGTGCCGCACATCGCTGCGATGCGACGCCCTCCCCCCCCCCCCCCACCCAGATCACCATATTATGTGGAGAGAGGTGGGTGTAGCAGGTGCTGGGGCCCTATTTAAAACACCCCAGCACCTGCTTCCTGACAGCTGCCAAAGAAATACTTACCTCACTTTTGAAGAGGGTGGTTGCTGTCAATCTGGCAGCAAAGCAGAAAGCATTGAATAAACTCAGCAGGTCAGGCAGCCACATGGGGTGCAGTCAATGAACCCTAAAACCTTTGGTTATCCGGCTATGGTGTCGAAACCGATGGCCCTCTGGGCCTGGCTGTGAGGGTCCGTCCTGAAGCAGACATACTCACTGGCCCTCCAGTACAAAGCATCGGTGACCTCCCTGATGCAGCGGTGCACTGCTGACTGTGTGACCCACAAAGGTCTCCAGTGGGCCCCTGAAATGCTGCAGAGCTGCTGCCACTATGAGGAGCACAGGCATAGGATGCCCACCGAAGCCCATAGGCTGCGGGTCATCGTTGAGCAGGGCATGAGACGTGTCACCACCCTCTCTACATGCGCAATCGCCTCTGACACTGGTGCTCTGACATCCGATGGCATGTCATGTGGGGCCTGTAGATGCATGGCGGCCTGTAACGGCAAGCTCCCCTTGGGGGCTGCAGCTCACGACCGGGGGCCTCTACATGGACTGGACCTATAGAGTACATAGAACATACAGCACAGAACAGGCCCTTCGGCCCACAATGTTGTGCCGATCCTTTGTCCTCTGTCAAGGACAATTTAATCTATACCCCATCATTCTCCTTTATCCATATACCTATCCAAAAGCCTTTTGAAAGTCCCTAAAGTTTCTGACTCAACAACTTCCCCGGGCAAGGCATTCCATGCCTCGACCACTCTCTGGGTAAAGAACCTTCCCCTGACATCCCCCTTATATCTCCCACCCTTCACCTTAAATTTATGACCCCTTGTAACGCTTTGCTCCACCCGGGGAAAAAGTTTCTGACTGTCTACCCTATCTATTCCCCTGATCATCTTATAAACCTCTATCATGTCACCCCTCATCCTTCTCCTTTCTAATGAGAAGAGGCCTAGAATGTTCAGCCTTTCCTCGTAAGACTTATTCTCCATTCCAGGCAACATCCTGGTAAATCTCCTCTGCACCCTCTCCAAGGCTTCCACATCCTTCCTAAAATGAGGCGACCAGAACTGCACACAGTACTCCAAATGAGGCCTTACCAAGGTCCTGTACAGCTGCATCATCACCTCACGGCTCTTAAATTCAATCCCTCTGCTAATGAACGCTAACACCCCATATGCCTTCTTCACAGCCCTATCCACTTGAGTTGCAACTTTCAATGATCTATGCACATAGACCCCAAGGTCTCTCTGCTCCTCCACATGCCCAAGAACCCTACCGTTAACCCAGTATTTTGCATTCATGTTTGTCCTTCCAAAATGGACGACCTCACACTTTTCAGGGTTAAACTCCATCTGCCACTTTTCAGCCCAGCACTGCAACCTATCCAAGTCCCTTTGCAGACGACAATAGCCCTCCTCGGTATCCACAACTCCACCAACCTTTGTATCATCTGCAAATTTACTGACCCACCCTTCGACTTCCTCATCCAAGTCGTTAATAAAAATCACAAACAGGAGAGGACCCAGAACTGATCCCTGCGGCACGCCACTGGTAACTGGGCTCCAGGCTGAGTATTTACCATCTAAGACCACTCTCTGCCTTCTATCAGTTAGCCAATTCTTAATCCAACTGGCCACATTCCCCACTATCCCATGCCTCCTGACTTTCTCCATAAGTCTACCATGGGGGACCTTATCAAATGCCTTACTAAAATCCATGTACACCACATCCACTGGTTTACCCTCATCCACTTGCTTGGTCACCTGCTCAAAGAATTCAATCAGGCTTGTGAGGCAAGACCTACCCCTCACAAAACCGTGCTGACTGTCCCGAATCAAGCAGTGTCTTTCCAGATGCTCAGAAATCCTATCCCTCAGCACCTTTTCCATCAACTTGCCTACCACCGAAGTAAGACTAACTGGCCTGTAATTCCCAGGGTTGTTCCTATTCCCTTTCTTGAACAGGGGCACAACATTTGCCACCCTCCAATCACCTGGTACCACCCCCGTCAGCAGAGAAGATGAAAAGATCATTGCCAGCGGCTCTGCAATTTCATCCCTTGCTTCCCATAACATCCTTGGATATACCCCGTCAGGCCCGGGAGACTTGTCTATCTTCAAGTTATTCAAAAACCCCAACACATCTTCCCTCCTAACGAGCACTTCCTCGAGCTTACCAGTCTGTTTCACACCGTCCTCTTCAGTAATACACCCCTTCTCATTCGTAAATACCGAAGAGAAGTACTCATTCAAAACCTCACTTATCTCTTCCGGCTCAACACACAGTCTCCCGCTATTGTCCTTGACCGGACCTATGGTCCCCCTAGTCATCCTCATATTTCTGACATACGCGTAAAAGGCCTTGGGGTTTTCTTTTATCCTACCCGCCAAGCATTTTTCATGCCCTCTCTTAGCTCTCCTAATCCCTTTCTTCAGATCCTTCCTGGCCATCTTGTATCCCTCCAGAGCTATGCCTGTGCCCTTTTTCCTCAACTTTATATACGCATCCTTCTTCTTCCTAACAAGACTCTCAACCTCTCTTGTCAACCACGGTTCCCTCACATGACCATCCCTTCCCTGTCTGACAGGGACATGCTTATCAATGGCCCCTACTATCTGCTCCTTGAAAAAGTTCCACATTTCGACCGTGCCCTTCCCTGCCAGCATATGCTCCCAACTTATGCTCCTCAGTTCCTGCCTGACAGCATCATATCTACCCTTCCCCCAATTGTAAACCTTGCCCTGTTGCACATACCTATCCCTCTCCATTACCACAGTGAATGCTACAGAATTGTGATCACTATCTCCAAAGTGCTCGCCCACCAACAGCTCTATCACTTGCCCTGGTTCATTACCTAGTACCAAATCCAATATTGCCTCCCCTCTGGTCGGGCAGTCTACATACTGAGTCAGAAAAGCTTCCTGGACATACTGCACAAACACTACCCCATCCAAACTATTCGATCTAAAGAGTTGCCAATCAATATTTGGGAAGTTGAAATCCCCCATAATTACTACCCTGTGACTTCTGCTCCTTTCCAAAATCTGTTTCCCAATCTGCTCTTCCACCTCCCTGCTGCTATTGGGGGGCCTATAGAAAACTCCCATCAAGGTGACTGCTCCTTTCCTGTTCCTGACCTCAACCCACAGTGCCTCAGTCGGCAGATCCTCCTCGAAAATTCTTTCAGCAGTTGTTACACTATTTCTAACTAACAATGCCACCCCCCCACCTCTTTTACCACCATTCCTAATCTTATGAAAACATCTATAACCAGGTACCTCCAAAAACCATTCCTCCCCCTCACCTATCCACGTTTCAGTGATGGCCACAACATCGTAGTCCCAAGTGCCCATCCACGCCTTCAATTCACTCACCTTATTCCTGATGCTTCTTGCGTTGAAGTATACGCACTTTAACCCTTCTCCGTGCCCATCTGTCCTCTGTGACAGTGCTACCTTCCCCAATACCTCACTACACTCTTTGTCTTTCTGAGTGGACCCACTGGTCCCTGGATTACAAGTCCGGTTCCCATCCCCCTCCCAAACTAGTTTAAACCCTCCCGAACAGTACTAGCAAACCTCCCTCCCAGGATATTGGTGCCCCTCTGGTTCAGATGCAGCCCGTCCTGTTTGAACAGGTCCCATCTTCCCCAGAATGCAGTCCAATTATCCAAGAACTGGAAGCCCTCCCTCCTACACCATTCCTGCAGCCACGTGTTCAGCTGTGCTCTCTCCCTATTCCTAGCCTCACTATCACGTGGCGCCGGCAACAAACCAGAGATAACAACTCTGTCCGTCCGAGCTTTCAGCTTCCAGCCTAACTCCCTAAACTCACTTCTAACATCTGTGCCACCCTTCCTTCCTACGTCGTTGGTGCCAATGTGCACCACGACCTCTGGCTGCTCCCCCTCCCCTTTAAGGATCCTGAAGACGCGATCACAAACATCACGGACCCTGGCACCAGGGAGGCAACAAACCATCCGTGCGTCTCGCCTGCGCCCACAGAACCGCCTGTCCGTACTCCTCACCATCGAGTCCCCGATGACTAGTGCTCTCCCATTCTCCCTCCTTCCCTTCTGAGCCACAGTGCAGGACCCCGTGCCAGAGGCCCGGTCACTGCAGCCTGCCCCCGATAGGCCGTCCCCCCCAACAGTATCTAAAACTGTATACTTGTTGTTGAGGGGAACGACCACAGGAGATCCCTGCACTGACCTCTTCCCACCTCTAACTGTTACCCAGCTGCCTTTGATTTGTGGAGTAACGACCTCCGTGTAGCTTCTATCTATCAACCCCTCAGCTTCCCGAATGATCCTCAGTTCATCCAGCTCCAGCTCCAATTCCCTAACACGGTCTGATAGGAGCTGGAGACGGATGCACTTCCAGCAGGTGAAGTCGGCAGGGCCACCGGAGGTTTCCCTCACCTCGAACATTCTGCAGGAGGAGCAATACACTACACTGGCTGCCATTTCTTTTATTCAATTACCCCTTAGTTAAGTACAACTATAGATATTAACAAAAACAGTAAATAGCTTACCTGCTCAGTCCTTTTTGGTTAGAGGAGGAGGGTAAAAAGGGTCTTATTATTAGGTTAGAGGAGGAGGATGGGTGGGAGACACTACATGTGTAGTGGCTCGGGTTTACTCAGCTCCGCACCTTTAAGGAAAATACCTACCCAGGAGTCCTCGCTGCCGACCAGCTTCCGGTTCCTCCGGCGCCAAAAGAAACTCAAAGACAAGGAAAACAGTAAGTAAAACAGTAAGTACTTACTTTTAAAACACAGCTCCTGATGCCTTCACTCACCCACCGAAGAGTCGCTACCTTCTCCTGCTGCTCCGCCGGGAAATGACCTTCCTGCTGATTTTGCCTCTGGCGCATATGGATCCTCAGGAGAAGCTGATCACACAATCTAGGATGAGACAAACCCATTTCCAAGTGATAAATAAAGTTGTCTCCTTCACTTAATCGATGATGATCTCATCTCGGCCTCAACTCCACTTTCCTGCCCATTCTCCATAATTCTTCAACTCTTCTAATTAAAAATCTGTCTATCTCCTTCTTAAATTTACTCAATGTCCCGGCATCCACCGCACTCTGGGGTAGTGAATTCCACAGACTCAAGACCCTTAATCTCTGTATTAAATCTGCTACCCCTTATCCTAAAACTATGACCTCTCTTTCTAGGTTGCCCACAAGAGGAAATATCCTCTCTATGTTTACTTTGTCAACCCCTTAATCATCTTATATAACTCAATTAGATTTCCTCTCATTCTTTGAAACTCTAGAGAGTAAAGGCCTAAACTGCTCAATCTCTCTTCATAAGACAAACCCTCATCTGTGGAATCAATCTAGTGAACCTCCTCTGAACTGCCTCCAATGCAACTACATCCCTCCTCAAGTAAGGGCACCAAAACTGTACGCAATACTCCAGCTGCAGTCTCAGTAATGCCTTGTACAGTTGCAGCAACACATCCCTGCTTTTATACTCTATTCCTTTAACAATAAATGCCAAAATTCCATTTTCCTTCCTCAATACCTGCTGTACCTGCATACTAGTCTTCTGTGATTCATGCACGAGGACACCCAGATCCCTCTGCACCGAAGCATTCTGAAGTTTCTCTCCATTTAGATAATAATTTGCCTGTCTATTCTTCTGACCAAAATGGATAACCTCACACTTATCCACGTTAAACTCCACCTGCCAAATGTTGACCCATTCACCTAACCTATCCATATACATTTGTAAATTTCTTATTTCTTTATTGCAACTTACTATCCCATCTATTTTAGTGTCATCTGCAAATTTGGCTTTAGTACCTTCTATCCCTACATCCAAGTCACTAATATAGATTGTAAATAGTTGAGGCCCGAGGACCGAACCCTGTGGCATCCCACTAGTTACATCTTGCCAACCAGAAAAAGACCCATTTATCCTGACTCTCTGTTTTCTGTTGGTTAGCCAATCCTCTATCCAAGCTAATAAATTGCCCATAACCTTACCTTGTGTATTAACCTTTTGTGCGGCACCTTATCTAATTCATTCTGGAAGTCCAGATATACTAAATCTACAGGATCCCCATTATCCACTTTGCTTGTTACAGCTTCAAAGAACTCTAGCAAATTAGTCAAACACGATTTGCCCTTCATAAAACCATGCTGACTCTGATGGATTGCGTTTCGACTTTCTAAATGTACTGTTATTACTTCCTTAATAATGGATTCTAACAATTTCCCAACGACAGATGTTAAACTAACTGGTCTATAGTTTCTTACTTTCTGCCTCCCTCCCTTTTTGAATAAGGGTGTTATATTAGCTTTTTTCCAATCCACTGGAACCTTTCCTGGATCCAGGGAATTTTGGAATATTATAACGAATGGATCCAATATCTCTGCTGCCACTTCCTTTAAGACCCTAGGATGTAGGCCATCAGGCCCTGGGGACTTGTCTGCCTTCAACCCAATAGTTTGCTCAGTACTTTTTCCCTAATGATGATGATTGTTCTAAGTTTCTATAACCTCTGCATTACCTGTTACTATTGGGATGGTACTAGTGTCCTCAACCGTGAAAACTGAGGCAAAATACTGATTTAGTGTCTTCGCCATTTCTGTGTTCCCCTCTATTAACTCCCCTGTCTCATCCTCCAAAGGACCAACATTGACTTTAGCTACTCTCTTCCCTTTTATATACTTATAGAAACGTTTGCTATCCATTTTTATATTTTGTGCTAGTTTTCGTTCATAATTTACCTTTGCTCTTTTTATTACTTTTTTAGTAACCCTTTGTTGATCTTTAAAAGTTTCCCAATCTCCCAGCCTGCCACTGGCCCTTGCAATATGGTATGCCTTAGTTTTTGTCTTTATGTTATCCTTAATGTCCTTGCTTAGACATGGATGTTTTTGCCCCCTCTTAGAATCTTTCTTCCTCTCTGGAATATATTTTAGTTGGGAGGAATTGACTATCTCTTTAAACATCTGCCACTGCTCATCAACCTTTTAGTCTTCCTGCCCAATCAACTAGGGCCAAATCTGTCCTCATGCCTAAGTAATTACCTTTGTTTAACTCCAGAACACTAGTGTGGGACTCCAGTTTCTCGCCCTCAAACTGAATTTGAAATTCTAGCATGCTATGATCACTCTTCCCTAGAGGATCCTTAACTATGAGATCATTAATTAATCCCACCTCATTACACAATACCAAACCTAGAATAGCCTGCCCCATGGTTGGTTCCACAACATATTGCTCCAAAAAACAATCTCTAATACATTCAATGAACTCTCACTCGAGGCTACCCTTGCCAATTTGATTAATCCAGTCTATATGCATATTAAAAATCACCTATGATTATTGCCGTACCTTTCTTACAAGCCCCCAGTATTTCCTGGTTTACACTGTGCCATAGGTAATATCTTTAGGACCTATAGATTACCTATATCTGGACTTACCTTCTCTGTCGAGTACTCCTGGTTCCAATGTCCCATTGGCTTCCCAGGTTCATGAACAGGACAGCACAAGACGGCTGCCTGTTCGATGTAAAATCGCAAGTGTGGATTGAGAGACATCAAGATGCATAATCAGGAGAGGTAAGTAGTCCTTTACATATTATAATGGGGTGCTGCCGCCAAGCAGCGGGGAGTGGGGGGGGGCCTCACCAAGGTTCTGCCACCGCAGGTAATATGCAGCGGGGCCATCTCGATGTCGTGGGTTGAGGCAGACGTCTCCCACAAGTATTTTATGGCCTCCCTGCCACAATCCACGAAGCCGAAGGACTGGTAAAATTTCGCCCTCAGAGATCTTTTGCATCAGATTTTGTGCCAAAGCCCAGTTTGCCCTCTTAGATGGATGTCAAAGATTTCATGGCACTAGTCAAAGAAGAATAGGACAAATTTCATGGTGTCCTAATTAATATTTATCCCTTAACCAACATAATTAAAACAGATTGTCTCGTCATTATTGCAATACTGCTTGTGGGAAATTACTATGCACAAATTGACTGGTTGTTGCCTTATATTGCAGTAGTGACTACACTTCAAAAGTACATTTTTGGCTATAAAGTTCTTTGGGACATTCTGAGGTTGTGAAAAGTGTGGTATAAGGATGTAAAGGGTTAATACTGAAAACAGTGAGAGAGACCCCTCCCACTATATGGGATTAGTGTAGGATTAGAATAAATGGGTGGTTGATGGTCGGCACAGACTCGGTGGGCCGAAGGGCCTGTTTCAGTGCTGTATCTCTAAACTAAACAAAACTAAACTATACAAGGGATGATGTAACAGTCACATGGGATAGGCTGGGGAAGAAGAAGGTATAACAGCACAAAGGATGCTAGCTTAGGTGGCTTGCAGAGAGTGTATATAGTCACAGTAAATAATAAACAGTTGTTAGTTAACCTTTACTGGAGCCTAAGACTTGCTCTGGAATGCCCTACAACACTACTAATACAAATACAACTAAACCCAACAGAAAGCGCAACAGAAATGCAAGTCCTTTCCTTTTTCTTTCTCCACACATTTATGCATATAAAGTTTCACTTCTCATCTATCTCCATTGCCCTGTATATGTTTTCCTGAGTGTCTTGTAAGCCAGAATTTTATGTGGCAGTGGATGCCCCGCCCCACTTAAAAGTCAGGGGCGAGCCCTTCTCTGCCGGGCCTGGAAGCCACGCAGCAATTTTACTTAATTGACCTCGGGCGGGACTTTCTAAGGCAGGAAGTCCCACCTCCAAGAGCTGCCAGCCAATCAGCAGGCTGGTGGCTCTTCAGTCCCAACAGCGCCACCTCCAGTGGTGGCCACTGCTGGGACTGCATACAGTGTGAGAAGCAAGAGTATGCCAGTCCCGGAAAAGGTAAGTGGGGATTCGAGGCTCACTGGGGACACTCGGCGGGGCCCCCGCGATGGGGGAGGGGGTCGATCAGGAGGACAGGGGAAGGTGCTTGGGAGCCCTCTGTGGGACACAGGGTGCCTGATGAGGAGAACACCCCTGGTCCCACTAGGAGGCTCCTCAGTTGACGAAGTGTCCAGCCGCCACTGGTAATATACCAGCTGTGGCAGGTAGAAGGTCTTAAGTGGTAATTAATTGGCCTGGGGCGGGTGGGCCATTTGCTACCTCCCCCGCTGCTGGTAAAATGGCAGCGGGGCATGGTAGGCAATGGGAACGGCACTTCCCCACCTCCTACTCTATTTTACAACCCCCACCCCACCTCCACCTGCTCCCGGAAAGCAGGGTGGTGCGGTGGGGGGGGGGTGTGCGTAAAATTCCGGCCGCAGTTTTTCTTTCTGTTTAGAAAACCCACTAATTTTGTGTTGTCAGCAAATTTTAATACTGTGCTTCTTATGCCCAAATCCAAATTATCCATAGATATGCATATATATAAAACAATAAAAATGGAACAGCTGTAAAATCTAGGTACACCACTTTCAACCTTTTCCAATACAAGCCATTTATCACAACTTTTTGTTTCTTGTTCAACAACAGACCTTATCCCCAATTTGAACTGGGGGCCAGTGGAATGAGCATGATACCTGCCCAAGGCCATTTAAAATATACCAGGTCTAACTTCCAACCAAACCCGGCATCCATGATGTTAGGCCCACAGGTGGGAGTCAAGCAAGTATGGCAGCAGGCTATGACTCAGAACCAACAGAAATGATTCCCTACATTCAGCTAAGTAGTGGGGGTGGGGGTTGGTGAGGGGATAGGCAATCGTCATTGGGGAATGAAGACTAGGCTCCTAGATTTCTGTGCGGGGCTCGGAGGAAAATTGTACTTACTTTTTAGCCCTCTTCTAGCCTTGCTGCTCCTTTGCAACTGCTGCTCTTCATGAGGCCAGTTTCAGGCACCCAACACAGCTGCCAAGTTTTAAAATCTCATCAGGATCTGAATGACATCAGCGAGGCCTGTCTGGTTCAGGGGACTTATTGACTGACCAGAACATGCTTGTTAAACTGTCACATAACACAAGGCAGCAGGAATCAAGTATTTAAGTTACCACTGCATTCGTTGGCACTGGATGTTTCCCCTTCACTCCCAATATCAATGACATCAAGCAAATAAAACTGCAACTGAAACTGTCTTGCTACTGAGATCTCCATATCAGCTATATTAGTAACCTGTGCAGATCTGTGCCCAACGTTTATTTGTAATCGCAAAATAATTTTAGCTAGATCACCCTTTAGTTGACATTTCATAGACACCAGAATGAGGTGAAGTACAGCAATATCAATATAGGTGCAGGAAATTAACAAGGATCAAGTTATTGCAAAATCCCCACATTATACATATATAAATGTTGATTTTCATCCTACCAACAAATGTAATTTCCAAGCATCAGTGAGAGGAATATTCACAGCAAAATGTTTAAATGGTATCTCTGTTATTAAGTCAAAAACAACATATGTTCTGTCAGAGATCATGTTATTTTGAAGAGTGCTTTAATACAGTTAAATAAAAACTTACAAGTTATTCAGTTGGTCTCACTCATGGGGAAAATAATTTACATTCCAGATCTTGAGGCAATCTCTGTGTAGTTAATTAAACTAATGTATGCATTTTATGAACCAGAATGTAATTAACTATATCTTTGAATGAAATGTTAGACATTGGAACACACAAGTGTCAGGGGATGGAATGATCTGTAATTGATCCTCTACTCCACTGATATTCTGATCTGGGCTGCAGTCATGAGTCCGGGAGGAAGGAAGGGGAAGAAAATTATCAACGGATTACTCATGTGCACCTTTTAATGGCTGTCTAAAGAGCAATATTTGTCCCTCACCACCCCCAAAACCCAACTACAGTCCGTAAGTTAGTCCATAATGTACTGAAATGGAATTATTCGTGAGCAATTCCTTATGCGTCAGTACATAAACCCAGACATGCACATATTCCCAACTGTAGTATCTTTGCTATTTTTGATTTTCATCTCAAATGGCACTCATTATATGAAACACATGCGACAGATTGGCAGTAAAACTTTTGTGAGGAAGCATCTCACCTGTGTTAAAAGGATATTAATGTATTCTGATATGTGATTATTGTTGTGTGACTGCCTTTAAGAGTAATGTACCTTTAAGATCCTAGTATCCTAATGTGTCAAGTACCAGGACGTACTCATGTGACTACATGCCAGCCTCACTCTGCTACTATAACACCAAGAGGCAAGTTCTGTAATGATTAGCTCTGCACTGTATATATTAGTTAGCTGTTTAATGAACACTATTTTGAGATCTTCAAACAACTTGAACTCCACGCATCTCATTTATGTTGTATCAGACATTATTGCAATTATAATTACCTTCCGGGAGAGCACCGGAGAGGAGCAGATCTGCAGGAGGAACACAGAACAGAGTGGAGATAAATACAGCCCAAGGATCACGGCCTACAGCACTTACCTTCCGGAAGAGCAGCAGAGGGGAGCAGGCTAGCAGGAGGAACATGGAGAGGGGTGGAGTTAAATACAGCCCGAGGATCGTGGCCTACAGCACTTACCTTCCAGGAGAGCAGCGGAGAGAAGTGGACCTGCGGGAGGAACATGGAGAGGGGTGGAGTTAAAAACAGCCTAAGGATTGTGGTCTACAGCACTTACCTTCCAGGAGAGCAGCAGAGAGGAGTCCAATATGCACTGGAGTTTGAAAAAAACAAGTGAACAGTAACATCACAGGAAAGCTGCAAGGTGATTGGTTGGTGAGTGATTGCTGTTCGGGAGTATCTGTAAATAGCTGGATTAGTACACTACTGTTACGGTCCATGTGTAAATAGCTGGGTTATAGCTTCTCAACATCTGGCAGACTAAAAATGAGTAAAAATTAATAATAAGGCAAGTGAGTAGCTGGTGAGTATTCTTTTTGAGGAATGTTTATTTTAACCAGTGAACTGTATTGATTTTTAGTAGGATTTATCAGTACAAGTAAGGTTTTATTAATAATTCTAAGGTGTTGCATGTTGGTAAGGTTTTTTAGCAATAACAAAGGGTCAACTAATAAATAAAGGAATGGCAGGGATGCTTCAACCTCGAAAGTGTACCTCCGGTGCTATGTGGGAGCTCCAGGATACTTCCCATATCCTGGAGAACCATTTGTGCAGGAAGTGTTGTCAATTGCAGCAGTTTGAACTCGAGGTTCTGGAACTTGAGCGGCAGCTGGCAATACTACGGTACATTCATGAGGATGAGAGCTACATGGATAGCACATTTATAGATGTGGTCACCCCACAGCTTAAGAGTATGCAGGAAAAGAGGGAATTGGTGACCACCAGGAAGTCAAAAACAAACAGGCATGTAGTGCAGGTGACCCCTGAGTGCATCTCACTCTCCAACAGATCTTCAGTTCTGAATACTGAGGAAAGTGATGCTTCACCTGGGGAGTGCAGCCAGAGCCAAGTCCATGGCACAGCTGCACAGTGAGTTACAGGGAAGACTGCAAGAGCCATTGTGATAGATGATTCAATAGTCAGGGGAACAGACAGGCGTTTCTGTGGCCGCAGACCTGAATCCAGGATGGTGTGTTGCCTCCCTGGTGCCAGGGTCAAGGATGTCACTGAGTGGCTGCAGAGCATCCTGAAGGGGAAGGGTGAACAGCCAGCAGTCGTGGTCCACACCGGAACCAACAACATAGGTAGAAAGAGGAATATATTCCTGCAGTCAGAATTTAGGGAGCTAGGTAAGAAATTAGCAAGCAGGATCTCAAAGGTAGTCATCTCCGGATTACTCCCAATGCCACGCACAAGTGAGTATAGAAATAGAAGGATAAGGCAGATGAATGCGTGGCTGGAAAGATGGTGAAGGAGGGAGGGCTTTAGATTCCTGGGATATTGAGACTGGCTCTGGGTAGGTGGGACATGTACAGGCCAGACAGGTTGCACCTAAATAGAGCCGGGACTGAGTTCCTTGCAGGACATTTTGCTAGTGCTGTTGGGGAGGGATAAAATAATTTGGCAGGATGGTGGGGACCTTAGTGTAGACTCATTTGGGACAAAATCATAAATAAAAATGGAAGGCTGAAAATTAATGGATGAGTCTGGAAGACAGAGGAAACAAAGTTTAGAAAATTAAAAAATTGTTTGGCAGTGCTCAAGGGTATCTATTTCAATGCAAGGAGTATAGCAAGTAAAGCAGATGAGCTGAGATTGACATGTGGAATTATGATATCATAGCTATTACAGAAACATGGCTTAAGGAGGGACAGGAATGGCAGGTCAACGTTCCTGGTTACAGGGTTTTCAGACACAATAGTGGGGGAGAGGGATAAGAACCAATTTTGGTCAAAGGAACTATTACAGCTGTGAGGAGGGATGATATGTTGGAAGGTTCATTAAATGAGGCCATATGGATTGAGCTAAGGTACAAAAAAGGGGCAATCACACTGCTGGGAGTGTACTATAGGCTCCCAAACAGTCAGAGGGAGATCGAAGAGCAGATATGTAGGCAAATTTCTGAGAAGTGCAAGAACGATAGGGCAGTAATAGTAGGGGATTTTAACTACCCCAATATTAACTGGGATAGTTTTAGTGTGAAAGGAATTGAGGGAGCAGAATTCTTAAGGTACATTCAGGAGAACGTTTTTGTCCAGTATGTAGCAAGTCCAACAAGAGAGGGTACAGTTTTAGACTTAGTTTTAGGAAATTAAGATGGACAGGTGGAAGGAGTGGCAGTAGGAGAGCATTTTGGTGGTCATGATCATAATTTGGTCAGTTTTAATATAATTATGGAAATGGACAGAGATAGAACAGGAGTTAGAGTTCTCAATTGGGGCAAGACCAATTTTACTAAACTGAGGAGTGATTTAGCGAAAGTGAACTGGAAACAGCTACTTGAAGGTAAATCAGAGTCGGAGAAGTGGGAGGCATTCAAAGGGGAGATTCAAGGGGTTCAGAGTAAACATATTCCCACAAAGAAAAAGGGTGAGGCGGCCAAATCTAGAGCTCCATGGATTGCAAGGAGCTTACAGGGTAAGATAAGGCAGAAAAAAGGAAAGCTTATGTCCAACACCGAGAACTCAATACTACAGAAAGCCAAGTGGAGTATAAAGAGTGGAGGAGTGAAGTCAAAAAGGAAATTAGGAAAGCAAAGAGAGGGCATGAAAGAATATTGGCAAGCAAATTCAAGGTGAACCCAAAGATGTTTTATCAATACATTAAGAGTAAGAGGATAACTAAGGAGAGATTATGGCCCAAAAAGACCAAAAAGGTAACCTATAGGTAGGGGCAGAAGATTGTTCTTAATGAATACTTTGCGTTTGTCTTCGCAAAAGAGGGGGACGATGCAGATATTGTAGTTAAGGAAGAGGGGTGTGAAGTATTGGATGTGATAAACATAGGGAGAGGACGTATTAATGGGATTAACATCCTTGAAAGTTGATAAATCACCAGGGCTGGATGAAATGTACCCCAGGCTGTTAAAAGAAGCAAGAGCGGAGGGTCTGACCATCATTTTCCAGTCCTCTCTGGTTCCAAGTTTGGTACCGGAGGATTGGAGGACTGCTAACGTTGTACCTCATGTTTAAAAAGGGAGCAAGGGGTAGACCGAATAATTACAGGCCAGTCAGTCTAACCTCAGTCGTGGGCAAATTATTGGAATCTATTCTGAGAGACAGGATAAACTGTCACTTAGAAAGGCATAGGTTAATCGAGGATAGTCAGCATGGATTTGTTAAGGGAAGATCTTGTTTGACCAACTTGATTGAATTTTTTGAAGAAGTAACAAGGAAGATAGATGAGGGTAGTGCAGTTGATGTGGTCTATATGGATTTTAGCAAGGCTGTTGACAAGGTCCCACATGGCAGACTGGTGAAAAAAATAAAATCCCATGGGATCCAGGGAAACGCAGCAAGGTGGATGCAAAATTGGCTCAGTGGCAGGAAACAAAAGGGGAATTGTTGACGGGTGATTTTGCGACTGGAGGGCTGTTTCCAGTGGTGTTCCACAAGGCTCAATACTGGGTCCCCTGCTTTTTGTGGTATATATTAACTATTTGGATGTAAATGTAGGAGGCATAATCAAGAAGTTTGCAGATGACATAAAGATTGGCTGTGTGGCAGATAGCGAGGAGGATAGGTATAAGCTGCAGAAAGATAATGATGGTCTGGTCAGATGCGCAGAAAAGTGGCAAATGGAATTCAACCCAGAGAAATCTGAGATGATGCATTTGGGAACATCAAACATGGCAAAAGAATACACAATTAATGGGAAAATATTGAGAAGTGTAGATGAAGGTGAGGGACCTTGGAGTGAATGTCCACAGATCCTGAAAGACGCAGGATAGATCAATAAGATGGTTCAGAAAGCATATGGAATCCTTTCCTTTATTAACCGAGGTATAGAATGTAAGAGCAGGTAGGTTATGCTGGAACTGTATAAATCATTTGTTAGGCCACAATTTGAGTACTGTGTGCAGTTCTGGTCACCTCATTACAGAAAGCATGTAATTGCACCAGAGAGAGTACAGAGGAGACTTACGAGGATGTTGCCAGGACTGGAAAAATGCAGCTATGAGGAAAGATTGGATAGGCTGGGGTTGTTCTCCTTGGAACAGAGAAGGCTGAGGGAAGATCCGATTAAAATGTACAACATTTTGAGGGGCCTGGATAGAGTGGAGGTGAAGGACCTATTCACATTAGCAGAGAGGTTAGCGACTAGGGGGCATAGATTTAAATGATTGATAAAAAAATTAGAGGGGAGATGCGGAAAAACCTTTTCACCCAGAGGGTGGTGTGGTTCAGAAACTCACTCCCTGAAAGGGTAGTTGAGGCAGAAACCCTCAACTCATTCAAAAGGAGTCTGGATATGCACCTCAAGTGCCGTAATCTTCAGGGATATGTACCAAATGCTGGAAGGTGGGATTAGAATGGGTGGATCGTTTTTCAGCCGGCACTGACACAATGGGCCAAGTGGCCTCTTTCTGTGCCTTAAACTTTCTATGATTCTATAACACTGACTAGTGAGTTCGTAACCAGTACCTTGTCCTTCTGTGGTATTGTGGCATTGAGAAAGAACATAGACTCTCATTTTAAAATAAAACCTCTCACTTTATGCTGTAAGTTGGCTGTATAAATATTAAGTATGTATGGCACAACCTTTGGATTTTTGAGTTAGTGAAATGAATATGTATTTGCATTTTATGCAGTTAACTACTGCAAGTTGATGGTTCAAAGGTTTCTCTCAGTTTTGTAACTACAGTTTCATGCCTATTCATGGAAATGTTGATAGGGTTGGTAATCGTTTTTGATTTGCTTATAAAGAATGATCCTATGGCTGAGGAATTTCTCAAAGCTGCTCACGCTCTGTCATAATTACTTCACCGGAAACCTCCTTTACGCATGTATACATGGTTTGTGTTGCACCTCTGGTGAAGTAACCCGAACAGAGCAGGAGCATCTCTGAGGAATGTTGCAGCCAATGCTTTTGTTGCCAAAACCTGAATTGTTATGCCTTATCCTCTTTGCTGACGATTCTGCTTTAACATCCCACATAGAAGAGTGTCTGCACAGACTCATCGACAGGATTGCGGCTGCCTGCAACGAATTTGGCCTAACCATCAGCCTCAAGAAAACAAACATCATGGGACAGGACGTCAGAAATGCTCCATCCATCAATATCGGCGACCATGCTCTGGAAGTGATTCAAGAGTTCACCTACCTGGGCTCAACTATCACCAGTAACCTGCCTCTTGATGCAGAAATCAACAAGCACATGGGAAAGGCATCCGCTGCTATGTCCGGACTGGCCAAGAGGGTGTGGGAAAATGGCGCACTGACACGGAATACAAAAGTCCGAGTGTATCAAGCCTGTGTCCGCAGTACCTTGCTCTACGGCAGCAAGGCCTGGACAACGTATGTCAGCCAAGAGCGAAGTCTCAACTCATTCCATCTTTGCTGCCTCTGGAGAATCCTTGGCACCAGGTGGCAGGACCGTATCTCCAACGCAGAAGTCCTTGAGGCAGCCAACATCCCCAGCATATACACCCTACTGAGCCTGCGGCGCTTATGGCTTGGCCATGTGAGCCACATGGAAGATGGCAGGATCCCCAAGGACACATTGTACAGTGAGCTCGTCACTGGTATCAGACCCACCGGCCGTCCATGTCTCTGCTTTAAAGACATCTGCAAATGCGACAATTCCTGTGACATTGACCACAAGTCATGGGAGTCAGTTGCCAGTGATCGCCAGAGCTGGCGGACAGCTATAATGGCGGGGCTAAAGAATGGCGAGTTGAAGAGACTTAGCAGTGAGCAGGAAAAAAGACAGAAGTGCAAGGAGAGAGCCAACTGTGTAACAGCCCCGACAGCCAATTTTATCTGTAGCGCCTGCGGAAGAGTCTGTCACTCTAGAATTGGCCTTTATAGCCACTCCAGGCACTGCTCCTCAAATCACTGAGCACCTCAAGGAGCTTACCCATTGACTCTGAAGACAAGGAGGCCAAAGAAGAAGAAGAAGAAGAAGATAGTAACATTTGAATTAAATCTGAGAGCACTGCAATGTACTTAGTAACCAGAATGTAATGTCCTGTGGAAGTATCTAGGAGAAAATAATGTGTTCTTTTGAATATATTGCCTCTTCAGGCATTATGCCATCAGATTTCAATTTTAAAATGAAAAAAAGGTCATCAAGCAACCCTAATTACTGAAAATTATTATTACTTATATCGAATAACTTAGTATGGAGTGTGTCACTGACAAGATGTGTTATTACCTTGAAACTTATACAAGGGAGATAATTTTGATTGATGTGAAAAAAATTGTAATATATCTGGGAAGAAATACAAAAGTCCGTGAAACCGTCAAAAATAGCAAAGCTCCTGAAAAATGTGGTCTTTCAACTGACACTTCCATTAAGAATATCTCCTGGAAATCAAATAATATGTAAAGATTGACAGAGTTTTAAGAGATTAGGTTATTCAGTCTCTCCATTTTTTGTATTCAGTTATTCCTGAAAGCAATCTAATCATTTAAACTTTGGATGGACAACTACTATGTTTAAAAATGAACTTGAAGTCATTAATGTCTTCAAACTAATTTTTAAAAATTGTCACTTGCCTCTGGTCTCTTCCTCAATATTAAAAATGTCAATTATTTTCCCAAAAGGACACTAATCTCACAGTTATGTGTGGCAGCATGCTGAGCTATTGTATTACCTCATGCATCTTGTATTATCTTCTTTGAGCTCTCTGATTTTAAAGAAACTGCACACAAGTAATTTTGACCTCACTCTTAAGTTTGCGTCCCTGTGTTAGATATTAATCCCTTGACAATTTAATATTTCTTCATAAGGTTGAGAGCATCTTAGAATTGTTTAATCAGTTCCATATAAGTGAACCTGTCATTGACAAAATATTCCCATTCTTGTTAAGCTAATTTGGTCAAATAAATATTTAAGTAGCATGATTGCATTGTTAAATTCCTAGAAATATATGGTGTCCTCAGCATCTGTACTTGCAACATGCTTGTTCACAAAGTTTGCAAACTAAGCTGGGTGAGAAATTCATTGAATCAGAAAACTTGACAGAACAGAAGGAGACCATTTGGCCCATTGTGTCCAGCCAAATTATTTCAACAATGTCAATTATCATTTGTTTTCTGAAAACAGAAGCTACTGAAAGTGCACAGCAGTCTGTGAGCACTGAAAGGAGAAATAAATCAGCTCACGCTTAAGATGAATTTCCGGGCTGGATTCTCCTGTGCAACCTTGCCTAAAAGTGAGTGAAATAGCTATGACTGACCTGTAATTGCCTCCCCTTCTCTCCTCTGGGACCATATCTCTTTCTATGCCTGTCACAACTAGATAGTGGCTGCAGGGGAAGGTTTCAGGTCCTTGGCAAATTTCTCTCCTGTCTGCTCATGTTACTATCTTCCCTGGTCCCACCATTTGGAAGGTAGCAATAGGCCTCAGGAAGTGATGGAAACCACCCAGAGGTCTCTCCATGTAGGGAGAGGGATAGTGGTTTCCCATTATTCCAATCTGCTCTTACTTACCATGCTTTGTAGGCCTCTGTCTCTGCCAGGGTTTACAAAGTAATTAATATGTCAGTTTTTTTCAGCATATTTGTCCCTTTAACTGCTTGGCTGTCTCGTCTGGTGCTGCAGTGCCAGTCCCACTGCAGCACCACCAGTATTTGACAGCTTGTTAATGGCGAGCTCCCTCCAGCTAGTGAGAATGTTGCTGGGAACCTGGCTTGCATACTTTGTGGGCTTGGGTTGGGGTTACAGCAGTGTTCGAGGGGTGGGCAGAAGTTATGGCAGAATAATCCCAGCCGCTTTGTCAGAATTCGAACAGGAAACAGAGGGCAGAATATCATCTTCACAGAACTGATAAAATTAACAAAGGGAGGCAGGAAATATGGGTAAAGGGCACAAGAACAGAAATACCAGCTATTATTACAAAGAAGAAGCTAGCGGGTTTAATAGTCAGAAACAGATTTTTCTAAACTGATAAAATGTTAAAAAAAGCACTGGATTGTCTACAAAGGTCAACTCAATCATGCTGTTAAAAGGCATTGGAAAGATGAGGAGAACAGCGTTGAAATGGAAGGGGACCCAGTAAAATGTAAATCAGAATAATCAGACAAAAATGATGGAGACAGCTAAGGTCTGAATTTGCAAAAGTCAATGTTCAGAGCAGATGGTTACAGGGTTCCCTGGAGGAAAATGAGATAATATTCCTAAAGTTTGCATTCAGCTTTGTTGGAAAGATCGGAGTGAGAATGAGAAAGTAGTTCATTGACCTGCACAGGGAGATCAAGGCCATCCTTGAAGACAGATTGTTCGTGGCATTTAGCATGCATGACAACAAGAAACTTCTAAATTATTTGACATTATTCTGTCAAGTTTCCATATTATCAGATACAAATAACATCAAACTTCTACTTTGTTTGTTATTAGGGCTACATCCCAACAAATTATCAGAAGATTGCAAAATTATTGGGAGATATTTATGTCCATGGGGGTGACTTTCAGCTTGGGTAGAGACATTTGCGGCGAGCTTCAAAAATGGTGGTCTGCCTGTGTGGACCGCACATGGCGGAGCCGCGCGATATTCAGGCAGCAACTCATTTAAATGGCCAGGGCGGATCACACCCTACCCCAATGATGTGGAGGGAACGGGCAGTCCATCCACATCAACGGTGTCAGGCACCACTGCACAGGCACAGACGCCATTTTTAAAGGGCTTCAAGCCCTACTTTACCATTTAACTTTTTAAAGATACGATGCTTTTAAAAAATGTAAGAAATTTATCTTGACCCTCTCCCACCACCCCGCCCCAATAACCATGGAAATAATAACCTGCCCTCTCCCCCACCAAAGACTTATCTTGTACTCCCGAACTTAAACCCCCCCTCAAAGTTAATCAATTTTAAACTTTATCCCTTCCCACCACCCCCTAGACCAATAAAATTAGTTTTAACCCGCTCAGAAAAACCTACTTGTTCCCCCCCTCCCCACCAGTGTTCCGCCTTAGATCACCAAACGGAGATCCAAAGGCATGGGAGTGCCGGCCGCCAGCACCATTTTGGCACCGGAATGGACGGCGGGGGTGGGTAAGTAATTAATTCATTAATTTTACTGAATTAACATATTTACATTTTGGTCCTGTCGCCAAGCGGCGGAGTGGGGGGTGGTGGGTGTGGGTTGCCACCACAAGGCCTCGCCGCCACCAGCAATATCGGGCTGGGCCTTCCTGGCATTGAAGCCCATGGTGGGTCTCTGTCACATGCATTTTCTGCCCCCCCATCCACCACCCCCACGACCCCCGATGTCAAAGGGGACTGTAAAATCCAGCTCATTGTATCCAATTTAGAAGGAAACCGAGTGGGGCATGTAACAGGCAGCCAATCCAGCATCGCCTGGTTTATGCTCCTGTTGAAGTTGAAAGTTCTTCCCTATGACTTTTTTCCCTTTGCTAATGTTCTTTCCAGAGCAACAATTTCAAATGTATGTATATAATTAGGAAGAATTATTTCAACATTGAAATTATTGCTAGAAAATAAAGAACACGCTATAAATTTCTAAGTTAATTCTGATTTGAGTGTGAGGGGCCAATAATGATATTTAATAATAATTCTAATTTTTAAAAAGTGGAAACTCCTCATTTACTAAAACAACTTAATAATTGAGACACTTAATGGTTAAGCATTCCTATGAAGTATGTTTTTAAATCATTCCCAGAATGTGGCCTTGTTGGCAAGGTCAGCATTTGCTGTCCATCCCTAACTGCCCTTGAGAAGGTGATGGTGAGTTGCCTTCTTGAATTAAACTGAGTAGCTAGCTAGGCCATTTCAGAAGGCAGCTAAGAATCAACCACATTGCTGTGGATCTTCCCTGTTGGACATTAGTCGACCAGATTGGATTTTTATGGAAATCCAGTAGTTACATAGTCACGATTACTGATACTAGCTTTTTATTCCAGATTTATTTAATTAAATTTAAATTCCCCAGCTGCTGTGGTGGTGGGATGTGAACTCATGTCTCCAGATCGTTAGTTTGTACCTCCAGATTACTAGTCCACTAGCATAACCACTGTGCTACTATACCTATTTTGAAAGGGAATGTGAAATTATTCCTTTCAGTATTTTACTTACTTTTCTTCCCATTTAATAACTGTAAATGTTCCTCAGTAATATTTTAATCATATCTCTGATCAGATCATTGTGCAATTACTCTTTCTGGTCACCTAGCCTGCCACGATACCTTTTTTACCTACTACGGGTTCTGAATATATTTATAATGGATATTTCCAGTTTAAAGTCTTGGTATGTAATATCCTAAGTGATGATAATTTTATATACTCTGCCCTTTACATAGTAGGTGTAAGTATGCAGTGGAAGCTGCCTATCATTGTAGGAAAAACATTAACAATCAAGATATTTATTTCCTTTTCTTTGGATGGATCTAGATTAATAATATGAGTGTAGAAACAGGACTAGGCCTCTTCCACCATTCATTAAATCATGAATGATCTGTGCCTGAACTCCATTTATCTGTCTTTGATCCATAACCTTTGATACACTTACCTAATAAAAAATTGCATCAATATCAGTTCTGAAAGATTCACTTGACTCAGCACCTTAGTATTTTTGGGAAGAAAAATAGAGATTTCCACTATGATTTATGTGAAAAAAATGCTTCCTGATTTCAGGACAGAATGTTGTCAAGAACGTTTTATGCTGAATGGTGATTTTTAATTCATCAGTTGGAAACCTAAATTCAACTTTTAAAAAGAAAGCAGCTAAGATGGCCACCGCAATTTGCATTGAAGTACCTTATATTCCAAGTAATTGAGGTGGAGATGAATGTCTGAATAGCCCCCATACAGAACAATGGCTTGAGCAGTTTGAATGAGCTATCTGGTATTGCCTTCGTTAGCAAGACATTCAAAGCCATCATGGAACATTCACACTAGTGGAGATGAACCTCAAGGGGTAATCATTGAAACAATAAGACCTGAGAGAGATTGGAATTCTTACACTTGGATCTCATTAAAGTGCAAAAGAGAATACACTGGGACAATCATGTGACAGTCTTTCCACCTGTGTGAAAACTTGGGGCTGGATTTTACTAGCCCACTGACGCAGGGGTCATGGTGGTGGGGGTCCCGGAAAATACATCTGGGAGAGGTCTGCCATGGGCTTCAACGCCGGGAAGGCCCCGCCCCATATTACCTGCGGCAGCGAGGCCTTGGGGCAGCCTCTCCACTGTTCGGCAATGGGGACATAATTAAAATATATTAATTTATGTAGATAAAGGAATTAATCACTTAGCTGGTCCCGCCGGCCATCCCACTCAGATAATCCAGCTGGTTGCCGGAAGTCCCGCACCTTCAGATCTCCATTCGGAGATCCAAGGCAGAATACTGGTGGGGAGGGGGGAGGAGTGAGGTTTTCAGTGCAGGAGCGGTTGGGAAATGGCAAGAACTAACGCGATTGGTGGAGGCGATGGTGGGAAGGGGTTCAAGGTTGAAGTGGAGAAAGTGCAAGGGGGAAAGATCGGGATCGAGATTTTAATTAGTTTGGGGGGAGAAGGCTATTTATAGATTGATGAGTCATTGGGGGGGGGGGTGAGGGGATTGAAACTGATGATAAAGTTTCAATTTTATTTTTTTCCGACCTGTACCTTTAAACATTCAAATTGACCTGAAGTTTTGAAGCCCTTTAAAAATGGCGCCGGCGCCTGCGCGGTGGTGCTGGATGCCGTTGCCAGGAACAGAGTGCCCACCCCTTCTACGTCATTGAAGACTGATGCTCTGCCCCTGCCATGTAAATAAGCTGCTGCGTTAAATATTGCGGAGGCTCAGCAGGGCAACTAGCCATGCGTGCGCCCTGCCACTTTGAGCAAGAAAAATCCAGCCCATGAGTTTCTTGTGAACACATGAGACAAGCTTCTGAGTTTTAAACAGTGCAGGACCCAAGTGGTCTGTCTCTCTCTCTCTCTTCCAGGCAATACTGTAAGCTTCGAACTCTGTATGCAGGCTGCAAAACATCTAAGTCTATCATTGCTGCAGACAGAGAGACTCCAGGGAGAAAGCCATCTACATCACTGTCTCCAAGAAAACCCTGAACCAGGTGGTCACTCCTACCAGCCAGAAACTTCAGGACCACGAATTCAGCTGGAAGACAACTGAATTACCAGATTCCACAGACTGTATATTATTTTATTTGTTCTGGACTCTAATCCAATCAAACTATCCTGCTTCCCCCGTAACCTACTTGTGTGTGTATGATTCTCGCGTGTGTGCATGAAAGTCAGAGCATAGTTTATTATTTTACTTAGATTGGGTTTTGATTTTAAGTACAATAAACTACCCTCTTTCTTGTTTAAGCTCAAGCAAACCTGTCCGATTGGTTCCTTTATGATCATAGCACATAAAGGGTTAAACACTCACTGAATTGGTAAGCACATCCAACATTTAAAAGAAATAAACCCTGTTGCTGTCAAACAAGGACAGGGTCAAGAGGGGAGCCTTTCGACCCCTCCTCACCTGATCGTAACAATGGCCTAGCTCTAATTTTAAGATTGTGCCCCCTTCTTCTGGATTATACCACCAGAGGAAATACTTTCTCTGTATCTGGCCTTTCATCATTTTAAACATCTCAATTAAATCATCCCTTAACCTTCTAAATCTAAGGGACTGCAATTCAAATTTATGTAACCTGTCCTCATAACTTAACCCTTTAAATCCTGATATCATTTTGGTGAATCTGTGTTGCAACTCTTCCAAGGCCAATATATCTGTCCTGAGGTGTGGTGCCCAAAATTGAACACAGTACGCCAGATGGGGCACAAGTGTCTCAACAACTTAAGTATTACTTTCATCCCTTTGTTTTCCAGGCCCCTGAGATAAAAGGTCAACATTTCATTAACGATTTCGATGACATTTTGTACGTGTTCACTAGTGTTTACTGATTTCTGTTGCTGGACACACAAATTCCTTTCCTCCTCCACAGCTCTTACTCTCTCACCATTAAAAGTACATTCCGATTTGTCTTTCTTTGACTCAAAGTGGACGGCCTCACACTTCCTAATTTTGAATGCCATCTACCACAGTTTTGTCCATTCATTTAATCTATCTTCCTTTGTAAGTTCTTGATCCCATCTACACAACTTACCCTTTCCTAACATAGCAAAATCAGAAATGTTAGACAAATAAAGACAAAGGTCCTTGCATCCATAGGAACTTTCTACCATTTTTGTAAGGTCCCTGAAAATCATGACTTTCAAGCTTGTTTTAGACTTTAAATAACAAATTAATTTAATTAATTAGGTGAATAAATGAATATATATGAGTAATATAATACACATCCAAAGAATATTTATGTAGAAATATTATTTACCCACATTCCATCAATACCGCATAGATTTAAACTGTTATGAAATTGTCAAAGTGAATTTCAATATAGGTTCATATATATGTCTGTGTCTACTGCTTTACAAGTACATTTTAGTACAAATGTACATCTAAACCATCATCTATTCCTGTTCATCTTTCACCATGAGCAGTCTTTTGAAGCTGGAAAAATGTTGCTGATGTCTGGGAGGAGGACTTTTTTTCATGGGTACAATTGCAGAGTCGAATAATTGATCACACATATAATCCCATGACAATGAAAACAGTTTGTTGAATCTGCCCTACATATAACTCTAATCGCCTGCCATGTGGTTGACTTATTATATATCAATTATAGATCTGCAATTAATATTGAATTACAAGCATTTTAGAACGTCAGCTGTGGCTCAGTACATGGCACTTTTGACCCTGAAGGTTGTGGGGTTCTAGTCCCGCACCAGGATTTGAGCACAAAATATCGAGGCTAACACTCCAGTGCAGTACTGAAGGAATACTGTACTATCAGAAGTGCCATTCTCAATATTGGTGTAGCCCAGCACATCAGAGCAAAAGACAAGGCTGAAGCGTTTGCAATCATCCTCAGTCAGAAGTGCTGACTGGAAATCTATCTCAGCATCATCCTGCGGTTCCCCAGCATGCCAGTCTTCAGCCAATTTGATTCACTCCACATGATAGTAAGGTACAGCTGAAGGCACTGGATACGCCAAAAGCAATGGGCTCTGACAACATCCCAGTTGTAGTACTGAAGAGTTGTTCTCCAGAACCAGCCGTGCTCTTAGCCAAGCTGTTCCAGTACAGCTACAATACAGGAATTTACCTGACATGGTGGGAAATTGCCCAGGTATGTCCTTTCCACAGAAAGCAGGTCAATTCCAATCTGGCCAGTTATAGCCCCATCAGTCTCTTCTCAATCATCACCAAAGTGATGGAAGGTGTCATTGACAGCGTTATCAAGCAGCACTTACTCAGCAACAACTGCCTCACCGATGCTGGGTTTGGGTTCTGCCAGGGGCACTCAGCTGCAAGAGCTCATTGCAGTCTTGGTTCAAACATGGTCAAAAGAGTTGAATTTCAGAGGTGAGGTGAGAGTGACTGGCCTTGACATCAAGGCTGCATTTGACTGAATATGGGATCAAAGAGCTGTAGGGCGTGAGAGTCCCCTGTGGAGTCTCACTTAGGTTCGGAGCCATTCTCTAGACGTAACAAGAATGAGTGACACAACACCAAATAATGTGTAAAAACAGTAATTTTATTAAGTAATTATTAAACAATTATTCATGATAAAAAAGGAAAGAAAGATAACTATTAAAAAGAAAGGAAGGAAAAGAGTATAGAAAGACAAAGGAAACTTACAGCACACTGCTATTAAGCCCAAATTAATCTGTTCACTACAGCTCCCTAAAATGGTACCATTCCCCCTAGGTACATATATCACCAATTCTCCGGAGAACATTGCATGCGGGTGGACTCTCCGTTCAGTCACTCCATCGACGTCCCTTCCTCCATAGTTTTCAGTGGTTGACTAGTCCACTCCGGCTGCAGCCCCGAACATTGGCTGCTGTGCCCCTTTAAGTCCAATATCTGGCTCCATTCCAGCTTTCCGAGGTTTCCATCCAGACTTTCTCAAAACAAGAGTCCGACAACCATGAGTCCTTATCAAATTCTTCTCGCAAGTACTACGAGGCCATTCAGGCTGTTGACACATCCTTTGATGGTGTCTCTCACCTGCCATCAATTAGGTTATACTGTCCATCAATTAAACTTCATCTTCTGTCTTCACACCATAGTGGACCACCCCATGTAGTTGAAGGGTCATTGACTATCGTAAGAACTGACTGCAGATTAAATAATGAGATACAATTGTTATTTTCAAGAAAACAGTAGTTTAGACAAAACAACAGCCTACCCTAACCAGCATGAAAACAAAAGGAAACAGTTCTTGGGAAAAACAAGTTCATAGTTAATACTGATTGCCATTGATTACACAATTGATTAATTACTTGACTTAATCAGTGTACAATCGCACTTAGTTTTAAATCAATGTCCACAAAGTAACCTTTAAAAATTCATTACAGGTTTAATACAAGTTTTTTTTTTAAATCAAAAGCAAGGCAGAAGTAAAATGCCAAAACAAGTACAAAAAGTAGTGGCTGCAGACTGCAAGCCTATAGCCTTCCCTCTTTAAAATACAAATTACAGCTGTATTTTCTAATCAAGATAACTACTTTTTATAATGTATTCAGTTGGAATGATCTTTTTTCATAACCCATTGGGGTTTCAAAGTTCGTAAAGGTCGCAATTGGAGTTCAGTTACTCATGAGGGCAATTGTTGATACATTTTATTTACGCGTTGTTGTATACAGCAATTAACCAGCAGAGGCAGAATTACCAGGAATTGAACAAAGACTAACACATGTGATATAATCCTAATCCATGGATGAACATTCACATTCATGCCCCAATTCCATAAATCTTCCCACCATGTGGTAATCTTGATATCATCAATCTTTTTATTAATATACTTGTTATGTTGCTGCAGGCAGAAATACAAGTTTTGGGATTTAGCAATGCTCTCTTTTCATTCTCACAGTTGTTCGGGCAGCTGTGGGACATTATGATCGAATATTTCCACATATTCCCGTAATTGTCCCTTCATTTTATCATTTACACTAAGATCTGTGATATTCTGATGGTTAATATTTATCAATTCTCGGTCACCAATTCTGACAAGTGTTTCTGGGGTAAAACAAAAGGTTTCTTTGGGAACAGGGCATAGTTTTTCATATCCATAATTATATTCCCTCTCTATGGTGGTAACACAGTATTCTTCTTCTCCTTGTTAGAGAAACTTCCAAGCCAGTTTGTGAAGAAGACGCGTGTTCACCCTAATACCTTCAACTACTAGATATTTAACACCCATTAACAGAACTTACTAGATACTAACAGATTACCCTCTTTTCTTTAAATTAAATACATATACATACATATATATATATATATATATATATATATATATATATATATATATATAATATATATAGAAAACTAAAAAGACAGACAAAATGATGATACATTCATCTTTATCTTACATTATTATACCAACAACCTTCAAGAGCGCCAACCATTAGCATACTGTATATTCCCCCCTTTCTTTTCTTCTAACAACAAAAAGACTTGCTTAAAGAATTATAAAGCGATCCTAACAAAAAAATTTCCATGATCTATCAGCTCATCAGAACACAAGATGGCCCTCTGAGGACATCCAGCAATTTCTTTGAACATACACTTCTTTTCATGAAACTATCCGACAACTGATGACTCGCGTCGACCCACTTTATTTTTGTTTTGTTCCAACATTTCTTTTATACGAGCAAGATCAATCCTCAACCTCTTATTTTGTGACACTTTTTGTCAAACAGACATTGTCCCAGAGAGTGTGGTTATCTAGATAGCATTCTATTGCACAGTTTTTTTTCTATTGCCTCTTATATGAGTCCGTTTAAAATACATGATAAATATATACCTATATCTATTGGTTCTACCAGTGCAAGTGTCTCGGCAGCTAAGGTGCTCTTTATTTTCTTCGATTCCCAGGCTAATGAACAACATTTATAATTTTTTCCCACCAAGAATATAATGAACCCTGCTGTGCAAGAATAACCAACGGGAAGATTAGTGTGTGAGGCAACACTAAAAATGACTAATTTCATTTCTTCTGGGTCACCCAAAGCTGGAAACTTGAGTGTACATTTGTCTAAACTCAATTTCTTCAATGTCTTATTTGCTTTCGGTAACTCCCCAACAGTAGCATGTTTCAGCATGGTGCTCAATTCTAATGCATCATAGCAAGCATCCGGTCTAGTTTGTGTGCACAGCCAGTTTAATTGCCCTATTACTGTTCTCCTTCTTCTTTGGTTACAGAGTCTTCCTTTTGTGAGGATCTGGCCCGATTTATCGGGATCCTATTAACATTTGTCTGAATTTTATGAGTGCGCTGCAGTTCACGGCGGCGCACTCTAAAAACAGCCTGTATCCCACGCAGATGTGCCGTCCATGAGCCCCCGTGATATTATGTGTGGGGGCTCATTTAAATAGAGGGGCTGGACCAGCCACCCCTGATGATGTAGAGGGGGTGGTCTCTGCGTCCCCAGCAACGGCATCCGGCGCCACTGCGCAGGCGCCAGTGCCATTCTTAAAGGGCTTTAAGCCCTTACAAATAAGTATAATTTTTAAAGGGAAAATAGAAATTATTTTTATAACATATAAAAATAAGTGATGGAGGCCCTTCCCCAACCTCCCCCCAATGGACATTTCATTGCCTGAAATGACTATCAATTGATTTTTCAAATACCCGAACTTCACCCCCCCCAACCTTCAATCTTTTGCCCTCCAACCCCTTCCCACCATCCCCACATCCAATAAAAATTGATTTCCCCGCTCCTCCACCCCTTCTCCCTGAAAAATGCATTCCACCCCCATCCCCACCAGGTTCTCACCCGGAACGCCATACGGAGTTCCGAAGGCGCGCAAAGACCGAACGGAGGCTGTAAAATTGGAGCGGGACGGCCGCTGCCTGCAGGTAAGTTTATTTACATATTTTAAATGTTCATTTAAATATTCTGATGAAGAGCCTGCCACCAGGCGGCCTCACCGAGGTCCTGCCACTGCCAGTAATTTGCGGTGGGCCCGTCTCGATGTCGTGGCTCGAGGCAGGCCTTACCCCTCAGCATTTTACCAGACCCCGCGCCACAACCCACAGCGTCAAGGGGCCGGTAAAATTCAGCCCATTCTCGATGTAGGAGTGTTGATTTAGGGTTACCGCCAACTTAGTCTGCCTAACGTCCAACCCTACATATTTAAAAGCTCCAGAAGCCTGACTTCCAATTTTAAATTCTTTTGTAACTTTTATAACTTTAACTACCACAAATTGCTCAAATGCTGCAGATCCTCCCCACAGATAATCATCTACGTATATCAAGAAAATGCCTGCTAGTTTTTGTTCATACTGCAGAGGTGGCGGCACAGTGGTATACAGTCGGCAGTCGCCCTGGGAGTCCTCAACATTGACTCCGGACCCCATGAAGTCTCATGCCATCAGGTACAAACATGGGCAAGGAAACCTCCTGCTGATTACCACCTACTGCCCCCTGCCCCCTGAGCTGATGACTCAGTACTCCTCCATGTCGAACACCACTTGGAGGAAGCACTGTGGGTGGCAATGGTGCAGAATGTACTCTGGGTGGGGGACTTCAATGTCCATCACCAAGACTGGCTCGGTAGCACCACGACTGACTGAGCTAGCCAAGTCCTAAAGGACAGCTGCTAGTCTGGGTCTGCGGCAGGTTGAGGGAACCAACAAGAAGGAAAAACATACTTGAACTCGTCCTCATCAATCTGCCTGTTGCAGATGCATCTGTCCATGACAGTATTGGTAGGAGTGACCACCGCACAGTCCTTGTGGAGACAAAGTCCCGCCTTCCCATTGAGGATACCCTCCATCGTGTTGTATGGCCCTACCACCGTGCTAAATGGGATAGATTTCAAACAGATCTAGCAATGCAAAACTGGGCATCCATGATGCACTGTGGGCCATCAGCAGCAGCAGAATTGTACTCAACCACATTCGGTAACCTCATGGCCTGGCATATTCCCCACTCTACCATTACCATCAAGCCGGGAGACCAACTCTGGTGCAATGAAGAATGCAGGAGGGCATGCCAGGAGCAGCACCAGGCATACCTCAAAATGAGATGTCAACCTGGTGACGCTACAAGCCAGGACTACTAGCATGCCAAACTGCATAAGCAGCATGTGATAGACAGAGCTAAATGATCACATAACCAATGGATCAGATCTAAGCTCTGCAATCCTGCCACATCCCATTGAGAATGGTGGTGGACAATTAAACAACTAACTGGAGGAGGTGACTCCACAAATATCCGCATCCTCAATGATGGGGGAGACCAGCACATCAGTGCAAAAGATAAGGCTGAAGTATTTGCAACAATCTTCAGCCAGAAGTGCCAAGTTTTGATCCATCTTGGCCTCCTCCTGAAGTCCCCAGCATCACAGATGCCAGTCTTCAGCCAATTCGATTCACTCCGCGTGATATCAAGAAGCAAGTGAAGGCACTGGATACTGCAAAGGCTATGAGCCTTGACAATAGTACTGAAGACCTGTGCTCCGGAACGTGCCACACCCCTAGCCAAGCTGTTCCAATACAGCTACAACACTGGCATCTACCCAGCAATGTGGAAAATTGCCCAGGTATGTCCTGTACACAAAAAGCAAGACAAGTCCAACCCGGAGAATTACCACCCCATCAGTCTACTCTCAAACATCAGTAAAGTGATACAAGGTGTCATCGACAGTGCTATCAAGTGGCACCTGCTTAGTAATAATCTGCTCAGTGACGCTCAGTTTGGGTTCTGCCATGGCCACTCAGCTCCTGACCTCATTACAGCCTTGATTCTAACAGGGACAAAAGAGCTGAACTCAAGAGATGAGGTGAGAATGACTGGCCTTGACATCAAGACAGCATTTGACTGAGTATGGCATCAAGGAGCCCTAGCAAAACTGAAGTCAATGGGAATCAGGGGGAAAACTCTACGCTGCTTGGAGTCATACTGGGCGCAAAGGAAGATGGCTGTAGTTGTTGGAGGTCAGTCATCTCAGCTCCAGGACATCACTGCAGGAGTTCCTCAGGCCCAACCATCTTCAGCTGCTTCATCAATGACCTTCCTTCAATCATAAGATCAGAAGTGGAGATGTTCGCTGATGATTGCACAATGTTCAGCATCATTCGCGACTCCTCAGAAACTGAAGCAGTCCATGTAGAAATGCAGAAATGTAGACTATATCCAGGCTTGGGCTGATAAATGGCAAGTGACATTTGTGCCACACAAGTGCCAGGCAATGACCATCTCCAACAAGAGTGAATCTAACCATCTCCCCTTAACATTCAATGGCATTACCATCACTGAATCCTCCCACTATCAACATTCTGGGGGCTACCATTGACCAGAAACATAGAAACATAGTAAAATAGGAGCAGGAGTGGACCATTTGGCCCTTCAAGCCTGCACCGCCATTCAATACAATCATGGCTGATCATCCAAACTCAGTACCCTGTTCCCGCTTTCTCCCCGTATCCCTTGATCCCTTCAGCCCTAAGAACTATAACTAACTTTTTCTTGAATATATTTAATGATTTGGCCTCAACTGCTTTCTGTGGTAGAGAATTCCACAGATTCACCACTCTCTGGGTGAAGAAATCCCTCCTCATCTCAGTCCTAAAATGGCTTATCCCTTATCCTTAGACTGTGACCCCTGGTCCTGGACTTCCCCGCCATCGGGAACATCCTTTCTGCATCTAGTCTGTCCAGTCCTGTTAGAACTTTGTAGGTTTCTATGAGATCCCCTCTCATTCATCTAAACTCTAGCGAATACAAGCCTAATCGACCCACTCTCTCGTCCTACATCAGTCCTGCCATGCCAGGAATCAGTCTGATGAACCTTTGCTGCACTCCCTCTATAGCAAGAACATCCTTCCTCAAATAAGGAGACCAAAACTGCACACAATACTCCAGATGTGGTCTCACCAAGGCCCTGTATAATTGCAGCAAGACATCCTTGCTCCTGTACTTGAATCCTCTCGCTACGAAGGCCGATGTACCATTTACCTTCTTAACTGCCTGCTGCACCTGCATGCTTACTTTCAGCAACTGGTGCACAAGGACACCCAGGTCTCACTGCACCTCCCCCTTTCCCAATCTATCGCTGTTCAGATAATAATCCGCCTTTCTGTTTTTGCCACCAAAGTGGATAACTTCACATTTATCCACATTATACTGCATCTGGCATGTATTTGCCCACTCACTCAACCTGTCCAAATCACACTGGAGCTTCTCTGCATCCTCCTCACAGCGCACACTCCCACCCAGCTTTGTGTCGTCTGCAAACTTGGATATATTACATTTAATTCTCTCATCTAAATCATTAATATACATTGTGAATAGCTGGGGTCCTAGCACTGATTCCTGCGGTACCCCACTAGTCACTGCCTGCCACTTGGAAAAAGACCCGTTTACTCCTACTCTTTGTTTCCTGGCTGTCAACCAGTTCTCTGTCCATGTCAGTACCTTACCCCCAATCTCATGTGCTTTAATTTTGCATGCTAAACTCTTATGTGGGACCCTTATCACAAGCCTTCTGAAAATCCAAATACACCACATCCACTGGTTCTCCCTTATCTATTCTACTAGTTACATTCTCAAAAAATTCCAGTAGATTTGTCAAGCATGATTTCCCTTTCATAAATCCATGTTGACTTTGTCTGATCCTGTCATTGCTTTCCAAGTGCTCTGCTATTACATCTTTTATAATGGACTCCAGCATTTTCCCCACTACTGATGTCAGGCTAATGAACTGTTCCAGAGTCTATAGAATTTTGAAAAATGACCAGCAATGCATCCACTATTTCTAGGGCCACTTCCTTAAGTACTCTGGGATGTAGATTATCAGGTCCAGGGGATTTATTGGCCTTCAATCCCATCAATTTCCATAATACCATTTCCCTACTAATACTGATTGCATACAGTTCCTCTTTCTCACTAGACCCTATGTTCCCCAACATTTTTGGGAGGTAATTTTTGTCCTCCTTTGTGAAGACAGAACCAAAGTATGTATTTAATTGGTCTGCCATTTCTTTGTTCCCCATTATAAATACTCTCGTTTCTGACTGTAAGGGACCCACATTTGTCTTCACTAATCTTTTTCTCTTCACATATCTATAGAAGCTTTTACAGTCTGTTTTCATGTTCTCTGCAGGCTTATTCTCACACTCTATTTTCCCCTTCTTAATCAATCCCTTTGTCCTCCTTTGCTGAATTCTAAACTGCTCCCAATCCTCAGGTTTGCTGCTTATTCTGGCCATTTTATATTTCTGCTCCTTGGATCTAATACTATCCCTAATTTCTTTTGTAAGCCACTGTTAAGCCACACTTGCTGTTTTATTTTTGTGCCAGACAGGAATAAACAATTGTTGTAATTCATCCATGCACTCTTTAAATGCTAGCCATTGCCTATCCACTGTCAACCCTGTAAGTAACATTCCCCAATCTATCATAGCCAACTTGCACCTCATACCTTCATAATTTCCTTTATTTAGATTCAGGACCCCAGTTTCAGAATCAATTCTCTCACTTTCCATCTTAATAAATTCCCTCATGTTATGGTCACTCTTCCCCAAGGGACCCCACACAACAAGATTGTTAACTAATCCTTTCTCATTACACAATACCCAGTCTAGGATGGCCTGTTCTCTAGTTGGTTCCTCAATGTATTGGTCCAAAAAAACCATCACGAACGCATTGTAGGAATTCCTCCTCTACAGTATTATTGCTAATTCGGTTTGCCCAATCTATATGTAGATTAAAATCACCCATAATTACAGTTGCACCCTTATTGCGTGCATCTCTAATTTCCTTTTTAATGCCATCCTCTACATCAACACGGCTGTTTGGGAGTCTATATACAATCCGCACCAATTTTTTTTTGCCCCTTGTTGTTTCTTAGCTCCACCCATACAGATTCTACATCAGGATTCTCTGAGCTAATATCCTTCCCCGCTATTGTATTGATTTCCTCTTTAACTAACAATGCTACTCCACCTCCTTTCACTTTTTGCCTGTCCTTCCTAAATATTGAATACCCTTGGATGTTCAGTTCCCATCCTTGGTCACCCTGTAGCCGTGTCTCTGTAATCGCAATTATATTGTATCCATTTATATCTATTTGTGCAGTTAATTTGCCTACCTTATTGCGAATATTCTGTGCATTGAGACACAATGCCTTTAGGCTTGTCTTTTTAACATTCTTAATCATCTTAGCATTATTTCACCCTATGGCCCTATTTGTTTCTTGCTCTTGATTTCTATGCCTTCGACTTTTGCCTTTTTGTTTCCTCTCTTTCATTTCTATCCTGGTTTCTTCCCCGCTCAGGTTCCCATCCCCCTGCCATTCAAATTTAAATCGACCCCAACAGCACTAGCAAACGCCCCTGCGAGGACATAGGTTCTGGTCCTGCCTGGATGTAACCCATCCCCTTGTACAGATCCCACCTTCCCCAGAACCGATCCCAATGTCCCAGGAATCTAAATCCCTCCCTCCTGCACCATTTCTCCAGCCACGCATTCATCTGGTCTATTCTCCTGTTCCTATATTCACTAATACGTGGGACAGGAAGTAATCCTGAGATTACTACCTTTGAGGTCCTGCTTTTTAACTTAGCTTCTAACTCCTTAAATTCATCCTGCAGACTTCATCCCTTGTTCTACCTATGTCGTTGCTATCGACATGTCCCAAGACCACAGACTGTTCGCCCTCCCCCTTCAGAAAGTCCTGCAGTCACTCCGAGACATCCTTGACCCGAGCGCCAAGGAGGCAACATATCATCCTGGAGTAAAAACAAGAAATGCTGGAACCACTCAGCAGGCCTGGCAGCATCTGTGGAAAGAGAAGCAGAATTAACGTTTCGGGTCAGTGACCCGAAACTGACCCGAAACGTTAACTCTGCTTCTCTTTCCACAGATGCTGCCAGACCTGCTGAGTGGTTCCAGCATTTCTTGTTTTTATTTCAGATTTCCAGCATCCGCAGTATTTTGCTTTTATATCATCCTGGAGTCTCGTTTGCGGCCACAGAAACACCTGTCTGCTCCTCTTACAATTGAATCTGCTATCACTATGGCTCTCCCAGTCTTTTTCCTTCCCTGCTGTGCAGCAAAGCCATCCGTGGTGCCATGAACCTGGCTGTTGCTGCTTTCCCCTGGGAGGCCATCCCCCCCAACAGTATCCAAAGCAGTATATCTGTTTGAGAGGGGAATGGCCACAGGGGACTCCTGCACTAACTGCCTGTGCCTACCACTCCGCCTAGTGGTCACCCATCCCCTTTCTGCCTGTGCAGCCATTATCTGCGGTGTGACCACCTCACTAAACGTGCTATCCACAATGTCCTCAGAATCGCGGATGCTCCACAGTGAATCCACCCGCAGCTCCAGCTCCATAATGCGGGCAGCCAGAAGATGCAGGTGGATATACTTCCTGCACAAATGGTCGTCAGAGACACTGGAAGCGTCCCTGATTTCCCACACAGCGCAGGAGGAACATATCATGGGTGCGAGCTCTCCTGCCATGACCTACCTTTAGATTAATTAGTTACTCCCTATAAAAAATATTAATTATAGTAGGGGCCTTGTTCTACTCCAAACACTACCCACTACAATCTAAAGTTCTTAATAAATTACGCTAATTTAAAAAAATACACTTTAGTAGTACTCACCTTATCACTTATATGGTAGGTTTTGAGGTTTTTCAAAAAAAACTTTCCCTTTTTTTAAGCTATTTAAATTAACTAACTGGACTGGAGTAGCCATATAAATACCATGCTATAAGAGCAGGTCAGAGGCTAGGAATCCTGTGGCGAATAACTCACCTCCTGACTCCCCAAAGCCTGTCCACCATGTACAAGGCACAAGTCAGGAGTGTGATGGAATACTCTCCACTTGCCTGGATGAATGCAGCTCCAACAACACTCAAGTAGCTCGACACCATCCAGGACAAAGCCCGCTTGATTGGCACCCCATCTACAAACATTCATTCCCTCCACCACCAACGCACAGTGGCAGCAGTGTGTAACATCTACACGATGCACTGCAGCAACGCACAATGGCTCCTTAGACAACACCTTCCAAACCCACAACCTCTACCACCTAGAAGGACAAGAGCAGCAAATAGTTGGGAACACCACCACCTGCAAGTTCCCCTCCAGCCACACACCATCCTGACTTGGAACTATAACTGCCGTTCCTTCACTGTCGCTGGCTTAAAATCCTGGAACTCCCTTCCTAACAGCATTGTCGGTGTACCTACCCCACACGGACTGCAGCGGTTCAAGAAGGCAGCTCACCACCACCTTCTCAAGGGCAATTAGGGATGGGCAACAAATGCTGGCCTAGCCAGTGATGCCCACATCCCATGAATGAATAAAAATTTAAAAAACTTAAATTCCCATGAGTATGTTTCTAAAAGGGTTAGGAATATCCTCAAACTCACTTTTCCTGCTGTTGGGGAGTCTACTCTAACTTCTTGGTCACATAGTCGTTCCTCAAATCCCCAAACTACAAGTCTGGCCTTAGCTTTATACATACCATCGGGTAGTACTTTCTCTGTACATATCCATCTATGGGACGATGCTGGTTGTCCTCTATCGGGTATCTCCATGTATACGCGAAACTCTCTCCAACTGTCAAGCTCTTTTTGTTTTGTATCCATCCTTTACCAACTTGCCATCTAATTTGTTAGTAGCCACGAGAGCTTCTCCATAATAAGGGCTCCTACTTCTTGTGACACTCCTCACCTGCTCTTTAATCTCGCTGTTGCTAAACTACGACCCCTACTAGATTTCCTATCCCTTTCTGGACTGCTACTATTCGACCTGTCCCTCCTACGACTAGACTTCCTCCCACAGGTTCGTGACTTTTTCCTTGGACTATGATCATCATCAGGCCCAATGTCTGAACTTATACTACATTTTTTGGCTTTCCACAGTTTTACTTCCTTTAGCCAATCCATAGATATGATATCCGATCCCTTGTCTTGCACATTCAGCCAATGTTTGTATTTCCCTGTGGCCTTTCCTGCCCTTCCTATAATGGTGGCTTCCCTCCATTCACTAGTCCCTTTTGGCATATACGGCACTCTAGTCCCAACTTTCAGTAGTTGACCTTTGGGATAAATGACCTGATCTCGATCTTCACTATCACTTGGTCCTCTCTCGGTTAACCTGTTATTTGCCACACCCTGTTGCCCGCAAAGGTCTGACATATGTGCATGCAAAGTACATGGTGCATCATCAGTGTCCATCATTTGTTCAGATTCTGTCAGTGTATAATCACTACTAATTAGCCACGAGGAATGTACTCTAATGGTTTGCCTGCCATGTTGTTAAATTACCGTTTTGCCATCAGTGCCTATAACTTTCCCTGGACCTCTCCATTCTTTCTGCCCTTCTCTTTTGTAATATACTATGTCCACGGTACAATTAGTTTTTTTCCCATGGCCTGAAACGATACCTCAAAACTCTTCCGATCTTTTCTGAAACCTCCACCATAACAATTATCTTCTCCTTGCATGCATGGTATTCAAAAATTGAATTCTGCAAAAATTGAACTTATTATAGTCCCCTCTAAAGCTAGGGGATGATCCCACATTACCGAAGGTATTTTCGGGGTCCTGCCATAAACTAATTGATAGGGTCTGCAACCCCCAACCATTTAAAGCATGTTTTTCGCATGTACTGCCCATGCCGAGAAGTAGTCAATTTACAACTTGGTTGGTCAGCTAAAATTTTTCAGAGCATCTCGTCAATCATGGAGTGATTTCTCTCACAAATCCCATTACTAAAAGGACTTTCTGCTGCCGTGTACATTGCTACAATATTCATATTTTCACACATACTCGTCATTGGCAAATGCTCCTCCATTGTCAGTTGGAAATCTAGCCAGTGCTGCCAGTCTCATTCCTATCCATCTTTCCATTATCTTGTCCACTATTACTTTTCTGTCTTTACTATAAAATTACTGTTGACAGACTGAATCTAGTCACCATGTCTATAAAGTGTAGAAGAAAAATGTTTTTGTCTTTATCCCATACCTTCAAGTTCCTAGCTACAGTTTCATTAAAGTCTCTTGCTAAGGAGAGACTCACTACGGGTCGTGATGGCATCCTCCTGTATTTTTTACAGATATCACATTTTTCACTGACATCCTCGATAAGTTTAGTGTAGTCATCATCTATTACCCCTGCATCTTGTTATAGAACCATCAACCAATGACAAGATGAATGTGCAAACTGTCGATGTAGATTTGAACTAATCTGCCTTTTCTCCTTTAAATCCCTACCGCCGGACGCCATGAATACTTCTTTCACATTCTGCTTAGAGATGTCAGGTCTTGTCAAAGGAATACAATAATGTCCTGACTGTGTAAACTGCAAATCTACAAGATCTCCCAAAGGCAGTCGCCTTATCATGTTCCATATTCAATTTCATTTGAGCCTTCTTCATAGACGGCTTACTTAACAGCAAAGGTATTTCACTGGGAAGGTGGCAGTATAGTGGCAATGTCGCTGGACTAGTAATCCAGAGCCCAGGCTAATGCTCTGGTGATATGGATTCGAATCCCACCATGGCAGATGGTGAAATTTGAATTCAATTAATAAATCTGGAATTAAAAAGCTCGTTTAATAATGACCATGAAACCATTGTTCATTGTTGTAAAAATCCATCTGGTTCACTAATGTCCTTTAGGGAAGGAAATCTGCCATCTGGTCTGGCCTACATGTGACTCCAGACCCACAGCTATGTGGTTGACTCTTGAAATGGTCTAGCAAGCCACTCAGTTCAAGGACAATTAGGGATGGGCAACAAATACTGGCCTAGTCAGTGACGCCCACATCCCACAAACGAATAAAAAAAAAGATACTTGTAAAGTGTTTCACCCCTGCAATTTTACATAGAATTACCACTCTTTTTAGTGATCTCAATGTGTTGTCATCTCCAAACCTGAAATAGGTAAAACTGTCATATTCTTTGATCTTTTTTCAGTCTTCCTTACTTAGAGAATCCATGTAACACTATAACCAGTCCACTCCACATACGGTGGGCGTACACCCATTGTCTAATACTGCGCAATTCAACGAATCTGCGGCTAGGACAGTCATTACTGGACTAAAGCTTCTCGTGACCAGTACAATTCCTTCCGATTGATCAGTATCATCATCCTCACCTTCCAAACCTTCCACATCATGTGGCATCTCAAAAATCCCGTTATTCCTTTTTTGACAATGCAATGCATAATGATACTGTGATTCACATCTCAAGCATCTGTTGACCACCCCTTGGTTATTCTTGGTAAAGGCTTGCTTGGCTATACATTTGAAATCTGACCAGACCACATCTAACCCGAACCCGACCCGGGCCCGAGTTCTTTGTTTTTTTTTGCGTGCCCGACCCGACCTGACTCGACTACTGGAAATTAATGGCACTTACTCTTAATTCCGTTTCCTTCCCTGACCAAAAGGCAGCACTGCCACTGTGTCCGACCCGGCCCGAGCCGAGCCAAGCCAAGCCTGAATGCTGGACCCAGAAGAGCAACCCGACACGAACCGAATCCAACACGTCATCGGGTCCTGTCGGGTTCGGGTCAGGTAGCCAAGCTCTAATTCCTAGGGTTCATCCATCTGTCATAATCACCCAATTCCCGCCGTCTATTATAGCTGCCAAAAGGATCCCTATCCTCAGTCTTTCATACTGATGTCTGGGCCCCACATTGAAACGGCCTTGAAATGCTGCTAGCATTGTATCCTCCATCTTTGGTATCAGTGCTGAAGAACCTATCTGTGCCATGAAAGTGGCTGGAAGTGAATGTTTTCCCCCAAAAATATTTAAGGCTTCAGAAATCTGATCAAAAAGCACATTTCTCTCCTTGAATCTAACCCCGGTCAAGACAAAGAGCCTATCCATGCTTGATACCCGAGCACAATCCAACAATTTGAAGGCAAAAACTGATTTAGGAATTTCCAAGTAGAATGTTGCAATCTTGCATATAGTCGGTTAAACTCCATGATATATTCCTCTATGGAACAACCATCCATTTTTCTAAATTTATCAAAGTCCGACCTTGCCTCATAAGCACTCAATAAGTCATCTTTCATATAATTTTACCCATAAATTTTAAAAGATTGTCCAAACCTTCCTCATTGTCCAAATGATGACCCTCCGAAAACACTTTGGACCTGACTTTACTTCTGACAGGAAGCGAAACACAAGGGCCATTCCTTGCTTTCTCCTTGGCAAAGACATAACCCGTGTCCATAGATCAACTACATTCTTCCATTGATCATAAGGTGCAGCTTCACAAAATACAACAAAGAACAAAGAACAGTACAGCACAGGAACAGGCCATTCGGCCCTCCAAGCCTGCGCCGATCTTGATGCCTGCCTAAACTAACACTTTCTGCACTTCCGGGGCCCATATCCCTCTATTCCCTTCCTATTCATGTATTTGTCTAGATGTCTCTTAAACGTTGCTATCGTATCTGCTTCCACCACCTCCCCTGGCAGCAAGTTCCAGGCACTCACCACCCTCTGTGTAAAAAACTTGCCTCGCACATCCCCTCTAAACTTTGCCTCTCGCACCTTAAACCTATGTCCCCTAGTAACTGACTCTTCCACCCTGGGAAAAAGCTTCTGACTATCCACTCTGTCCATGCCGCTCATAACTTTGTAAACCTCTATCATGTCGCCCCTCCACCTCCGTCGTTCCAGTGAAAACAATCCGAGTTTTTCCAACCTCTCCTCATAGCTAATGCCCTCCAGACCAGGCAACATCCTGGTAAACCTCTTCTGTACCCTCTCCAAAGCCTCCACATCCTTCTGGTAGTGTGGCAACCAGAACTGCACGCAATATTCTAAGTGTGGCCTAACTAAGGTTCTGTCCAGCTGCAACATGACTTGCCAATTTTTAAACTCTATGCCCCGACCGATGAAGGCAAGCATGCCATATGCCTTCTTGACTACCTTATCCACCTGCGTTGCCACTTTCAGTGACCTGTGGACCTGTACACCCAGAGCTCTCTGCCTGTCAATACTCCTAAGGGTTCTGCCATTTACTGTATACCTCCCACCTGCATTAGACCTTCCAAAATGCATTACCTCACATTTGTCCGGATTAAACTCCATCTGCCATTTCTCCGCCCAAGTCTCCAACCGATCTATAACCTGCTGTATCCTCTGACAATCCTCATCATTATCCGCAACTCCACCAACCTTTGTGTCGTCTGCAAACTTACTAATCAGACCAGCTACATTTTCCTCCAAATCATTTATATATACTACAAACAGCAAAAGGTCCCAGCACTGATCCCTGCGGAACACCACTAGTCACATTCCTCCATTCAGAAAAACACCTATCCACTGCTACCCTCTGTCTTCTATGACAGAGCCAGTTCTGTATCCATCTTGCCAGCTCACCTCTGATCCCGTGTGACTTCACCTTTTGTACCAGTCTGCCATGCTGGATCTTGTCAAAGGCTTTACTAAAGTCCATATAGATAACATCCACTGCCCTTCCTTCATCAATCATCTTCGTCACTTCCTCAAAACACTCAATCAAATTAGCGAGACACGACCTCCCCTTCACAAAACCATGCTGTCTCTCGCTAATAAGTTCATTTGTTTCCAAATGGGAGCAAATCCTGTCCCGAATAATCCTCTCTAATAGTTTCCCTACCACTGAGGTAAGGCTCACCAGCCTATAATTTCCTGGATTATCCTTGCCACCCTTCTTAAACAAAGGCACAACATTGGCTATTCTCCAGTCCTCTGGGACCTCACCTGTAGCCAATGAGAATAGTGGTGGAAAATCATATCCTGACATCTTACACCTGGTTTAAGTCATCATTCTTCAAAAGAAATTCCAATTACAGTCTTCTCAAAAAAAAATTATTAACTCCAATTCTAATCTCCTGTCTGAAAATAAATCTTCGTCTCCAATCTTCACTTTCAGGCAGCCATCCTATGCTACCAATGTTAGAGAAACTTCCAGCCTGTTTGTAAAGAAAACAATTACTGGTACAATTAACTAATCAACACCCAACACCTGTTCACCCTATTACCTTCAACTATTAGGTATTTAACATCCATCAACAGACCTTATTCGACACTCCTACATATGCAGTTTGCATCGGCTTTTGGTCAGCTCTAATGGCCTCCATTATGCAATTAACTCGTGTTTGATTAAACCTACATGTTGCTTCAGGATAGTCCCATATCTCGTGCAAGACAAATCTACATTTTGTTCTCACAGCTGTTTTTCACTGTTTGCTCTCACGGTCTCACCCTTTTACTACAAGTAAGCATTTTAAAACTTGACATAAGTTCCCAGAATCCCTCTACCTTAACATCTTGTCTGTATTGGGGCCCTATTTCCTAAGTTTTCCCATTTCTCCATTCTACAAAGAAGGGTTCTAATAAAGTTAAATGTTAGTTTATAATAGCTAAATACAATTAGTATCAACCCCTCATTAACTATTTTACTATTTTGAAGAAACTCTTCAAGCTCTAAGCTTTGTGTCTTGCAACACAATTGTCACAAGTAGCAAATAGCAAAGCATGAGGAGTCCTACTACTAATACTACGGCCTGTGTCAGTATCATAAAATTGGATAGAGTCCAGAGCCATGGGTGTTGGCTTACATTATATATAGTCTGTTACCTAGCTGTTGTATTTCCAGCATTCTACATTTCATTGTTCTGCATCAATTTTACTACATGTTTCGGTGCGGTGGTGGTCCTTTCTATTCCAGGTTGCAGTACTGACTGCTGTACCGATACCAAACAATTCCCCATTCTTGATTCTAACCCGCCTAATTGTGATGACAACATCCATGGCCCAATCACACTGGTCGCAAAATCTTCATATTACATTCATCACAAGTGTTTCTCTACATTCTGTTCAATTTGTGTCCCTCCCTCATGCATGGACTTCAAGGACTTGAAATTAAGACCCCTGCGGCGAGCTCAAAAACTGGGGGCCTGCCCACACAGGCCGTACGCCAGGGGGGCCCGATTACACCCCCGAATCTCGTGGAGGGGGCGGGCTGTCCATCCCCAGCAATGACGTCAGCTGCCTGTGCATAGGCGTTGGCACCATTTTTAAATGGCAGCCAGCCCTGTCGCCCAATTTAAATTTTTAAAGTCCTACTCCAAAATTAAATAAATACATTTTTAATGCCTTTTGCCACTTCCTGAATAACAATTACATTAACTATTTGCCCTGCCCCCAAAACACTTACCTTTTCCTTCTGACACTTCCCCCCACCCCCAAACTGCACAAAGCTTAAGGTTCAACCCTTCCCACCATCCCCTGCACCCATTACGTATATTTGACCCTGTTCCCCCAATCCACTCACTGACAAACTTCCTTCCTATCCAAAAGTGTGGCTCCACATTTCCCCGGACGAGGATCTGAAGGCGTGGGAGGCCCGACCACCGCACCAAAGATCACAGCAGGCCCTCAGGATTTCAGGTAGGTCTATTTAAATTTATTAATTTTATTCATTTGAATATTTAAATTGTGGTCCCGTCGCCCAGCGGTGGGGGGTGGGAGCCACCACAGAGTTTCACCGCTGCCGGGAGAATCAGGCCAGGCCATCCCAGCATCGCGGTTCGTGGCATTCCTCATCTGGAGCCATCTTCAGGCCCTCCCTCCGCCACAGAAACTGACGCCTAGGGGAGAACAAAATCCAGCCCAAAAGATTCTCCAGCTCGCTCTTTACCTGTAACCATCTTGCGGATAGTTCTGTTAAGGATTATTTTCCTAACCCTTCAACTGTCTCTCTGAACTTTAATTTTACTTTCTCTAGCCATTACCAGTGAACTTAATTTATACTAATTATTGTGAAGTCAGTTGCTCTATGGAGTATGTGTCAATGCCTTGATAATTTAAAATATTGTCTCACTCTACCGGCTACATTAACCATTTCATGTCAAGTTGCCATGTCAAGTTGCTGAGCATGTCTGGGACCCATTCTTCATTGCATTTTACCATGTATTCCCACATGTTAGTTACTTCACATGTAATAAATCATATCTGCATTCTTACATCAGCACCCCAGTATCATGTCACACATTCTTGACTCTCAGGTGACCTTATCAAAAGATCAAAAAGTGGGGGTGGGGGTGGTTGGTGTGGTGTCTGTCTGAGATTTTTGCTCATCTCCCCTTTGTCTGGTCTCGATGTCTCGGGTAGTGGCCAGACTATTAAATGCAGCTCTCTTTAAAAAAAAACTCGTAGGCAAGGATACAAATATCTCCAAGAGAAAGCTATTAAATTTTCAGTCTTTTCTACACGTTCCTGACTTTCACTGGAAAGTTCTGGACTTCTTGGAAATTCCAAACGATATTAATTTAACAGTTTGAATTCTAATTTCACCATTGTGTGTCCCCAAAATTACTTTATTAGTTCTTGTATCAGCTGGATTTAAACTTCCAATTCCCATTAATTATAATTCTATTTCATGTTGAGCCCTGGAGAAACTTTGCTGTCCAATAGTCATATCTTTAAAACAGAAATCAAACATTCACATTTGATTCTAGGCATTATCATATGTTGTCTGTTTGTTTTTTTATCTTAGCTTAAAAGTACATTCATTTTAGTTTTTTAAAAAGAAACTTGCGAAATTACAGTGGACTTTTTGTATATCAAAATTATCCCAAATTCAAATAAGTGTTGCTGGGGTTACAGATGACCTTTGTTTTTGAGTTTTTCTAAATTTGATTATCCCCTTAAATTTCAAATAATTTCTCCTTTGAGTGCTTGAAATAACAGCTCATATCAATTTAATTTTGTTTTTGTTTATGTTTATCTAATTTCTTATGCCCCGGCTTTCTAGTATTGCATGGTGTTTTACATTAAAGCCAGAAATATTTGCAACTAATTTAGTGGTAACTTCCATATCTCCCATTCTCTAGCACTTTGTCATAGAAGATAACAGAAAACAAAACTTTTTGAAAAGGCAAAGCCTTTAGTTCAAATTGTGACTATGCTGTGACATTGAACATCTTGAACTCTTGAAGCTGCTGGAAATCTTGTTGCACTTGCAGTTACCTGAGGGAAAAAAACATAAAAGATCCATTCTGCTCAGAGCTGAATCGGTTAATTCATATCTGACAATTCAGAAATTTAAAATTTCATAATGCCCAATATAAATACATTTTCATTCAGCAAACTGACAGTTGTGGTGAGTTAAGCTGCTAGCAGAAAGGGTTAACTTCTCTGCTAGTTTTAAAAGGGGGTGGAGCTAAGCTCTCAGATGGGCATGATACCATTTTGCAAGTCTCTATTTTTTAGACAAGACAATTCAGATTGTTTCCAAACTCCCCTTTTCTTCAAATTCTCTTTTCATGCTTTTTTTAAAGTTTGAGCTCAAAACACCCGGGACTGTTCCAGGCTCAAACTGTTTGTTTTCAAGTTCCAATTAGCAGTTCATTCAATCTCAAAGATTTCCCTTTTTTTGAAAACTGTGTTTGCAGCAAAATTCCCAAATGTTTTTAATAATATGCTCGAGTTGTGACTCCGGCCAGCAATCATAACTCGAGCTTTCATAACTTGAACATTTATTAATTATACTTCCCTGTTAATTCCAACTCATAACTCTCATTGTTGGTGTTGGTGTTGGTGCTGAAACTGCTTCTGCAAAATCACAGTTTCAGGAAGAAAAACACATTAAATATTGAAACACATAAAAATCATTCAAACAAATGCTTTCATTCCACACACAAGCAGGAGCTCCCTTATGCTGTACACTTTACATTCTCCATTCTCACGATGCACAGTTTTGCTTTAAGTACAACCTTAACAACTTGCAACTTAAATCAAACCAACACTTTATCAACTAAACACAGAGTAAAATAGCATGTGCTTTTTTAAAAAAGGGAGAAAGAAAAACAAATTACATCACTATGTCTTCTTTCTTCAGGTACCTTTCAAATCCCTGTAATCAAAATCTAAAGAAAAAGTTAATTCTCACAAATAAACAAAAAGAAACATTGTTCCACACAAAAGAAAATCACACAGCAATGCCAAGCATTCACACATTATGTGGCAGAGTTTTCACAACCAGTAAATTTTTCACAGCCACAGGGAGATTCAAACAGAATTTTCCATTCTCCTTCATTTCATCAATAACATCCCTTTTCCCCACCTAAACCAACTCCAATTCCTGATGTTATCTGCATTACCCATTCTGTACTAATTTAAAATTTCAAACTCATTCTCGCCCAAACACATTACCTCCTTCAAAATTCTCTTCTTTTATCTTGAAGAAATGTGACAACACAATAAATTCCCAACACCAATTCCATATCCCTGTAGACTTACAATTCCCAGATTTAACTTGCCATTGAGTTCCCAAAGATCCTCATTTAAACTTTACATAATATTAAATTAACATAGGCACAATCAATAATCACACTTTCTTAATTCCAAACAAGTTAGAAATATTCCAGAGGATTCCAGGTTTAACTTCTGGCTGGATTCCTGTGATGGGTCCCATAACTTATATACGTGTATAAATAGAAGTAACAGAACACAAGAAATAACAGCAGAAGTAGACCATATGGCCCATCGAGTCTGCTCCGCAATTCAATACGATCATGGCTGATCTTGGGCTTCAATTCCACTTTCCTGCCCGCTGCTCATATCCCTTGATTCCCTGTGAAACCAAAAATTTATCTATCCCAGCCTTAAATGTATTCAATGATGGAGCATCCATAACCCTCTGGAGTGGAGAATTCCAAAAATTCACAACTCTTTGAGTGAAGTAATTTCTCCTCATCTCAGTCCTGAATGATTGACCCCTTATCCTGAGACTGTGACCCTGTGTTCTAGATTCCCTGACCAGTGGGAACAATCTCTCAGCTTCTACTCTATCAAGCCCTTTCAGAATCTTGTCTGTCTCAATTAGATCGCCTCTCATTCTTCTAAACTCCAGAGAATATAGGCCCAATTTACTCAGCCTTTCATCATAGGACAACCCCCTTATCCCAGGGACCAACTTAGTAAATCTTTGCTGCACTGCCTCCAGTGCAAGTATATCCTTTCTTAAATGTGGAGACCAAAACTGCACACAGTATTCCAGGTGCAATCTCACCAAAGCCCTGTACAATTTTAGTAAGACTTCTTTATTCCTGTACTCCAATCCCCTGGCAATAAAGGCCAACAAGCCATTTGCCTTCCTAATAGCCTGCTGCACCTGCACGTTAACTTTGTGCGTTCCTTGTACAAATACCCCCAAGTCTCTCTGAAAATCAACACTTACCAGTTTCACAAGTTTTAAAAAATATTTTGCTTTTCTATTTTTATGACCAATGTGAACAACTTTGCACTTCCCTACATGATACTCCATTTGGCATCTTGTTGCCCACTCACTTAACCTGTCTATATCTCTTTGCAACCTCTCTACATCCTCCTCGCAGCTTACCTTTCCAACGAGCATTGTATCATCAGCAAACTCAGATACATTGGGTCACTGACCTGAAACGTTAACTCTGCTTCTCTCTCCATAGATGCTGCCAGACCTGTTGAGTATTTCCGGCATTTAGTGTTTTTATTTCAGATACATTATTCTCTGACTCTTCATCCAAGTCATTACTATAGAGTGTAAATAGCTGAGGCCCCAGCACTGATCCTTGCAGCACCCCACTATTCACTGCCTGCCAACTTGAAAATGCCCATTTATGCCTACTCTGTCTGTTAACCAATCCTCTATCCAGGCTAATATATTACCCCCAACACCATGAGCCCTTATCTTGCCTATTAATCTTTTATATGGCACCTTATCGAATGCCTTTTGAAAATCCAGGTATACCACATCTACTGGTTCCCCTTTATCTACCCTACCAGTTACATCCTCAAAAAACTCTAATAAATTTGTCAAACAGGATCTCCCTTTTGAAAAAAAATGCTGACTTGTTCTAATCATACTATGCTTTTTGAAGTGCAATGCTAAGACATCTTTAGTAATAGTTTCCAGCATCTTCCCGATGACTGATGTTAGCCGAGATGGCCTGTAGTTTCCTGTTTTTTCTCTACCTCCTTTCTTGAAAAGCGACGTAACATTTGCCAACTTCCAATCTGACGGGACCATTCCTGAATTTAAGGAATTCTGGAAAATCATAACCAGCGCATCCACTATCTCTGCAGCTATCTCTTTTAGAACCCCAGGATGTAGGCCATCTGGTTCCAGGGACTTGTCAGATTTTAGTCCCTCAAGTTTCACCAACAATTTTTCTCGACTGATATCAATATCCTTAATTTCCTCACTCTTTTTAGTCCTGAGGTTACTGCCTTTTTCTGGTATGGAACTTGTGTCTTCTACTGTGAAGACAGACACAAAATATCTGTTCAATGCCTCTGCCATTTCCTCATTCCCCATGATGATTTCTGCTGTCTCTGCTTCTAAGGGACCAACGTCTACTTTAGCAACTCTCTTCCTTTTTATGTACTTATAAAAGCTCTTACAATCTGTTTTTATATTGCTGGCTAGTTTACTCTCATTCTATTTTTTCCCTTTTATCAACTTTTTGGTGGCCGTTTGCTCATGCTTTCAACATTAAGACCAAACTACAAAGTGTTAACAACTGTTAGCGCTACAGAACACAAGTCACACAGATAAGGACATTCATTTGTGGAAGCTTCCAACATTTACACAAGCTCAAATAAGACACAGTAACTTTCCTTTACTCACTTTAAAGTTCCTGCCTGAGTATTATTTTCTCAGCCTCATATCTCCTGCCATGTCGTTGATATCCCATCAGCCAAACTGCTTTCATCAAGGCCTGCTTTACACATGGAACCCTCCATCCAGAGTTCCACCCCAAAGACTGGATCATCCGACTTCTCAATGAGTCGAACCCACCCTTCTTTCAGGGGTAACTTATCCCTAAGATACCTCTCTATAGCCTCATCCATGTTTGTCTTTGGGCTCCCGGCTAGCCTACCACAATTCTGTAGGGCGTGAGAGCCCCTGCAGAGTCTCACTTATGTTTGGAGCCGTACTCGAGACGTAACAGGAATGAGTAACTCAACACCAAATAATGTGTAAAGACAGTAATTTTATTGGGTAATTATTAAGTAATTATTAAAGAATTATTAATTATAAAAAGGAAAGAAAGATAACATTATTAAAAAGAAAGGAAAAGAGTATAGAAAGACAACAAATCTTATAGCACACTGCTATAACCCCAAATTAGTCTGTTCAAGACAGCTCCCTAAAATGTTAGTGTTACCCTTGGTACATACACCAGCAAGTTTTCAAAAACTTATAGCACAACTGCTATAACACCAAATTAGTCTATTCACGACAGCTCCCTAAAATGGTACCATTCCACCTTGGTACATATATCACCAAGTATCCACCGAACCTTACACGGGGGGGTGGACTCTCCGGTCTGTCACTCTGTCGACGTCCCTTCCTCCATAATCTTCAGTGGTTGACTAGCCCACTCCGGCTGCAGCCCTGAGCATTGGATGCTGTACCCCTTTAAGTACAATTTCTGGCTCCATTACAACTTTCTGAGGTTTCTATCCAGACTTTCTCAAAACAAGAAGATGAGCATTTTGAAGAGCTGGAACCTGTCATAGCCGCTAAGCGCATTGCACTGCTGAACTACAAAAAAGCCCCCAGCGAGTTAACATCCGTAGCACTTAAAACAGCCAGAAGCGCTGCACAAAGAACAGCCAGGCGTTGCACAAATGACTACTGGCAACACCTATGCAGTCATATTCAGCTGGCCTCAGACACCGGAAACATCAGAGGAATGTGTGATGGCATTAAGAGAGCTTTTGGGCCAACCACCAAGAAGATCGCCCCCCTGAAATCTAAATCAGGGGACACAATCACTGACCAACACAAGCAAATGGACCGCTGGGTTGAGCACTACCTAGATCTGTACTCCAGGGAGAATGTTGTCACTGAGACCTCCCTCAATGCAGCCCAGTCTCTGCCAGTCATGGATGAGCTGGACGTACAGCCAACAAAATCGGAACTCAGTGATGCCATTGATTCTCGAGCCAGAGGAAAAGCCCCTGGGAAGGACGGCATTACCCTTGAAATAATCAAGAGTGCTAAGCCTGCCATACTCTCAGCACTCTACGAACTGCTTTGCCTGTGCTGGGACGAGGAAGCAATACCACAGGACATGCACGATGCCAATATCATCACCCTCTATAAAAACAAAGGTGACCGCGGTGACTGCAACAACTACCGTAGAATCTCCCTGCTCAGCATAGTGGGAAAAGTCTTCACTCGAGTCGCTTTAAACAGGCTCCAGAAGCTGGCCGAGTGTGTCTACCCTGAGGCACAGTGTGGCTTTCGAGCAGAGAGAGATCGACCATTGACATGCTGTTCTCCCTTCGTCAGCTACAGGAGAAATGCTGCAAACAACAGATGCCCCTCTACGTTGCTTTGATTGCTCTCACCAAAGCCTTTGACCTCGTCAGCAGACGTGGTCTCTTCAGACTACTAGAAAAGATCGGATGTCCACCAAAGCTACTAAGTATCATCAGCTCATTCCATGACAATATGAAAGGCACAATTCAGCATAGCGGTGCCTCATCAGACCCCTTTCCTATCCTGAGTGGCATGAAACAGGGCTGTGTTCTCGCACCTACACTGTTTGGGATTTTCTTCTCCCTGCTGCTCTCACATGCGTTCAAGTCTTCAGAAGAAGGGATGTTCCTCCACACAAGATCAGGTGGCAAGTTGTTCAACTTTGCCCGCCTAAGAGCGAAGACCAAAGTACGGAAAGTCCTCATCAAGGAACTCCTCTTTGCTGACGATGCTGCATTAACATCTCACACTGAAGAGTGTCTGCAGAGTCTCATCGACAGGTTTGCGGCTGCCTGCAACGAATTTGGCCTAACCATCAGCCTCAAGAAAACGAACATCATGGGGCAGGACGTCAGAAATGCTCCACCCATCAATATTGGCGACCACGCTCTGGAAGTGCTTCAAGAGTTCACCTACCTCGGCTCAACTATCACCAGTAACCTGTCTCTCGATGCAGAAATCAACAAGCACATGGGAAAGGCTTCCACTGCTATGTCCAGACTGGCCAAGAGAGTGTGGGAAAATGGCGCACTGACACGGAACACAAAAGTCTGAGTGTATCAAGCCTGTGTCCTCACTACCTTGCTCTACGGCAGCGAGGCCTGGACAACATATGTCAGCCAAGAGCGACGTCTCAATTCATTCCATCTTCGCTGCCTCCGGAGAATCCTTGGCATCAGGTGGCAGGATCGCATCTCCAACACAGAAGTCCTCGAGACGGCCAACATCCCCAGCTTATACACACTACTGAGTCAGCGGCTCTTGAGATGGCTTGGCCATGTGAGCCGCATGGAAGATGGCAGGGCCCCCAAGGACACATTGTACAGCGAGCTCGCCACTGGTATCAGACCTACCGGCCGTCCATGTCTCTGCTTTAAAGACGTCTGCAAATGCGACATGAAGTCCTGTGACATTGATCACAAGATGTGGGAGTCAGTTGCCAGCGATCGCCAGAGCTGGCCAGCAGCCATAAAGGCGGGGCTAAAGTGTGGCAAGTCGAAGAGACTTAGCAGTTGGCAGGAAAAAAGACAGAAGCGCAAGGGGAGAGCCAACTGCGTAACAGCCCCGACAACCAATTTTTTGTGCAGCACCTGTGGAAGAGTCTGTCACTCTAGTATTGGCCTTTATAGCCACTCCAGGCGCTGCTCCACAAACCATTGACCACCTCCAGGCGCTTACCCATTGTCTCCCGAGACAAGGAGGCCAAAGAAGAAGAAGAAAAAAAAGAAGATCCACCGAACCTTACGGGGGGGATGGACTCTCCGGTCTGTCACTCTGTCGACATCCCTTCCTCCATAATCTTCAGTGGTTGACTAGCCCACTCCGGCTGCAGCCCTGTGCACTGGATGCTGTACCCCTTTAAGTACAATTTCTGGCTCCATTACAACTTTCCGAGGTTTCTATCCAGACTTTCTCAAAACAAGAAGATGAGCTGAGGGCACAGATAGATACGTGGCAGTATGATATCATAGCCAAATCAGAACATGGCTTAAGGAGGGACAGGAAAGGCAGCTCAACATTCCTAGTTACAGGGTTTTCAGACGTGATAGGGATGGGGATAAGAAAGGAGGGGGAGTAGTGGCAATTTTGGTCAAAGAAACAATTACAGCTGTGAGGAGGGATGATATGTTGGAAGGTTCATCAAATGAGGCCATTATGGATTGAGCTAAGGAACAAAAAAGGGGCAATCACACTGCTGGGAGTGTACTATAGACCCCCAAACGGTCAGAGTAGATAGAAGAGCAGATATGTAGGCAAATCACTGAGAAGTGCAAGAACAATAGGCCAGTGATAGTAGGAGATTTTAATTACCCCAATATTAACTGGGATAGTTTTAGTGTGAAAGGAATTGAGGAAGCAGAATTCTTGAGGTACATTCAGGAGAACTTTTTTGCCCAGTATGTAGCAAGTCCAACAAGAGAGAACGTAGTTTTAGACTTAGTTCTAGGAAATGAAGATGGGCAGGTGAAAGGAGTGGCAATGGGAGAGCATTTTTGTGGTCGTGATCATAATTTGGTCAGTTTTAATATAATTATGGAAAAGAACTGAGATAGAACAGGAGTTAGAGTTCTCAATTGGGGCAAGGCAAAATTTACTAAACTGAGGAGTGATTTAGCGAAAGTAAACGGAAAACAGCAACTTGAAGGTAAATCAGCGTTCGAACAGTGGGAGGCATTCAAAGGGGAGATTCAAGGGGTTCAGGGTAAACATGTTCCCACAAAGAAAAAGGGTGAGGCGGCCAAATCTAGAGCCCCATGGATGTCAAGGAGCTTACAGGGTAAGATAAGGCAGAAAATGAAAGCTTATGTCCGACACCGAGAACTCAATACTACAGAAAGCCAAGTGGAGTATAAAGAGTGGAGGAGTGAAGTCAAAAAGGAAATTAGGAAAGCAAAGAGAGGGCATGAAAGAATATTGGCAAGCAAAATTAAGGTGAACCCAAAGATGTTTTAACAATACATTAAGAGTAAGAGGATAACTAAGGAGAGAGTAGGGCCCATAAAAGACCAAAAAGGTAACCTATAGGTAGGGGCAGAAGAGATTGGTACTGTTCTTAATGAATACTTTGCATCTGTCTTCACAAAAGAGGGAGACGAGGCAGATATTGTAGTTAAGGAGGAAGAGTGTGAAGTATTAGATATGATAAACATAGGGAGAGAAGAAGTATTAATGGGATTAACATCCTTGAAAGTTGATAAATCACCAGGGCCATATGAAATGTATTCTCGGCTGTGAAAAGAAGCAAGAGAGGAAATAGCAGAGGGTCTGACCATCATTTTTCCAGTCCTCACTGGATACCGGTGTGGTGCCGGAGGATTGGAGAATTGCTTATGTTGTACCTCTGTTTAAAAAGGGAGCAAGGGGTAGACTGAATAATTATAGGCCAGTCAGTCTGACCTCAGTAGTGGGCACATTATTGGAATCTATTCTAAGAGACAGGATAAACTGTCACTTAGAAAGGCATAGGTTAATCAAGGATAGTCAGCATGGATTTGTTAAGGGAAGATCTTGTTTGACCAACTTGTTTAAATTTTTTGAAGAAGTAACAAGGAAGATAGATGAGGGTAGTGGAGTTGATGTGGTCTACATGGATTTTAGCAAGGCTTTTGACAAGGTCCCACATGGCAGACTGGTTAAAAAACATAAATCCCATGGGATCTAGGGAAATGCAGCAAGGTGGATACAAAATTGGCTCAGTGGCAGGAAACAAAGGGTAATTGTTGGCGGGTGATTTTGCGACTGGAGGGCTGTTTCCAGTGGCATTCCACAGGGCTCAGTACAGGGTCCCCTGCTTTTTGTGGCATATATTAACGATGTGGACGTAAATGTAGGAGGCATGATAAAGAAGTTTGCAGACTACACAGAGATTGGCCGTGTGTAAGATAGCGAGGAGGATAACTGTAGACTGCAGGAAGATAGTGATGGTCTGATCAGATGCGCAGGAAATTGACAAATGGAATTTAACTTGGAGAAGGGTGAGATGAAGCATTTGGAGAGGTTAAAAAAGACAAAGGAATGCATGATTAATGGGAAAATACTGAGAAGTGTACAGGAAGTAAGGGACTTTGGAGTGAATGTTCACAAATCCCTGACAGGAGCAGGACAGGTTGATAAGGTGGTTAAGAATATGGAATCCTTTCCTTTATTAGCTGAGGTATAGAATATAAGAGCAGGGAGGTTATGCTGGAACTGTATAGCTCATTAATTAGGCCACAACTTGAGTACTGTGCGCATTTCTGGTCACCTCATTACAGAAAGGATGTAATTGCACCAGAGAGGGTACAGAGGAGATTTATGAGGATGTTGCCAGGACTGGAAAAATGCAGCTATCAGGAAAGATTGGATATGCTGGGGTTGTTCTCCTTAGAACAGAGAAGGCTGAGGGGAGATCTGATTGAAATGTACAAAAGTTTGAAAGGCCTGGATAGAGTGGAGGTGAAGGGTCTATTCACATTAGCAGAGAGGTCAGTGATGAGGGGGCATAGAATTAAAGTGATTGGTAGAAAAATTAGTGGGGAGATGAGGAAAAACCTTTTCACCCAGAGGGTGGTGATAGTCTGGAACTCACTGCCTGAAAGGGTAGTTGAGGCAGAGACCATCAACTCATTCAAAAGGAGTCTGGATATGCACCTCAAGTGCCATAAACTGCAGGGCTACGGACCAAATGCTGGAAGGTGGGTTTAGAATGGATCGTTTTTTGGCTGGCACAGACACGATAGGCCAAGTGGCCTCTTTCTGTGCCCTAAACTTACAATGATTCTAAGAGTCCGACAACCATATGTCCTTATCAAATTCTTCTCACAGGCACTACGAGGTCAGTCAGGCTGTTGACACTGCCTTTGATGGTGGCTCTCACCTGCCATCAATTAGGTTATACTGTCCATCAATTAAACTCCATCTTCTGACTTCACACCAGAGTAGACCACCCCATGTACAAGGTTATCCATTATCCTGGCTTGTAGTTGAAGGTCATTGAATATGCTAAGAACTGACTGCTGTTTAAACAATGAGATACAACTGTTATTTTCAAGAAAACAGTAGTTTAGACAAAACAACAGCTACCCTAACCAGCATGAAAACAAAAGGAAAAAGTTCTTGGGAAAAACAAGTACATAGTTAATACTGATTGCCATTGATTACTTGATTTAATCAGAGTACACACTTAGTTTTAAATCAATGTCTTCAAAGTAACCTTTAAAAATTCACTGCAGGTTTAATACAGGATTTTTTTTTAAAGAAACAAAAGCAAAGCAAAAGCAAGGTAGAAGTAAAATGTCAAAACATAAAAAATACAAAAGATAGTGGCTATAGGCCTGAGGCCTACAAAGCCTAAGCAAAATTGAACTCAATGGGAATCAAGGGGAAAACTCTCCACTGGTTAGAGTCATACCGAGCACAAAGGAAGATGGTTGTGGTTGTTGGAGGCCAAGATATCGTTGCAGGAGTTCCTTAGGGTGTCCTAGGCCCAACCATCCTGAGCTGCTTCATTAATGACCTTCCATCCATCATAGGGACAGAGGTGGGGATGTTCGCTGATGATTGAAAAAGTGTTCAGTACCTTGCGTGACTCCTCAGATACTGAAGCAGTTAGTGTTCATATGCAGCAATACGTGGGCTGATAAGTGGCAAGTAACATTCACACCACACAAGAGCCCAGGCAATGACCATCTCCAAGAAAAGAGAATCTAACCATCTCCCCTTGAGATTCAACAGCATTACCATTGCCGAAAACCCGCCACTATCAACATCCTGGGGGTTACTATTGACCAGAAACTTAAGTGGACTAGCCATATAAATACTGTGGCTACAAGAGAAGGTCAGAGTCTGGAAATTCTGTGGCAAGTAACTCACCTCCTGACTCCCCAAAGTCTGTCCATCATCAACAAGGAACAAGTCAGGAATGTGATGGAATATTCTCCATTTGTTTGGATAAGTGCAGCTTCAACAACACTCAAGAATCTCCAAAACAAAGCAGCCCACTTGATTGGCACCCCATCCACCACCTTAAATGTTCACTTTCTCCACCACTGGTGCACAGTGGCAGCAGTGTGTACCATATACAAGATGCACTTCAGCAACTCACCAAGGCTCCTTTGACAGCACCTTCACAAGCTAGACCTAGAGGACAAGGGCAGCAAATGCATGGGAACACCACCACCTGCAAGTTCCTCTCCAAGCCACGCACCATCCTGACTTGGAACTATATCATTGTTCCTTCACTGTCACTGGGTCAAAATACTCCAACTCCCTCCTTAACAGCACTCTGGGTGTACCTGCACAACATGGACTGCAGCAGTTCAAGAAGGTGGTTCACCACCACCTTCTCAAGGGCAATTAGGGATGGGCAATTAAATGCTGGCCTTGCCAGTGATGCTCACATCCCATGAACGAATACAAAAAATCTTTTAAATGAAACATTAAATTGAGACCCCGTATCCCTTCTCAGGTGAATGTAAAAAATCCCATGGCACTATTTTGAAGTGCAGGGGAGTGATCCCCGGTATCCTGACTAATACCTATCTGTTGATCAATATCATAAAAGCAGATTATCTGATCATTATTATGTAAGGGTGAGGGCTTTCCCCAGTACCCAAAAACACCTCGAGATTCGGACGTCTTGTACAAATGAACCATCTTTATTCACAAGCATGCATGGTGAAATCCTACTCTCACGAATGAGTAGGGATTCTACTAGTATAATGTTTAAGCAGTCATTTTATCCAGTTTACAGGAGATTTGCTTGACAAGCTATTTCTTTAATTACATCATCTGCCATCTACTGTCTTCCCTAATCTCATCCTACCTTGATTATATTATTCACCTCATCAACCTCTTGATTAGGTTATTCACGTAATTTGTGTGTCTCCCCCCTGATCTCGTTTACCTTTTGATTAGGTATTCATGTGATTTGTGTGTCTAACAGGCAAGCTTTTCTCAAGTTTCAGGGACCTAAGTTATGTCAAGTATCCCATGATTCCCTAAGCCAGTCTCCCCTACAATTATATTTCTGTTTGTGAGAACTTGCTTTGTGCAAATTGGTTGCTGTGTTTCTTACATTCCAACAGTGACTTCATTGGCTGTAAAGCACTTTGGGAGGTTGTGAAAAGTGTGATATAAATCCAACTCATTCTTTCATTTCCCACATTGAAGAATAAAAAAAAACTCTTCCACAACTTCTCAGATTGCAAGTTGGCAATGTTAATAAGTGTTTGTAGTGAAGGCATAGCATGGAAGTGAGATAGTTAACATAGAAAGTACAGAAGAGATTTTAAAAAGGAAATGAGAGACAAAGAGAATAGATTAGTGGCTAACATAAAAGGGAAACCAAAAGGCTTTTACATAAACAATAAAAAGGTTGTCAAAGGAAGGGTGTGGCTTGCTAGGCCATTTCAGAGGGCAATTAAGATTCTGGCCAGACCATGCAAGGATGACAGGTTTCCTTCCCTGTAGGATACTAGTGACATAGATGGGTTTTTCACCACAATCAATGATAATTTCATGATACCATTACGGCAACTAATTGAATTTAAATTCCGCCGGCTGCTGTGGTGGGATTTGAACCCCAAGACCCAGAGTATTAGCCTGGGCCTCTGTATTACTAGTCCAGTGACATTACCACAATGCCACCATCTCCCCCTTTTCTGGGACTTCACTCATACTCGCTTATCTTTCCGTTTGCAGTAGCAGACTATTGTGACACGACCGCTCAAGACAAAGCCCTCAATCAAAATATATGATTCTGATTGCGGTGGAAGCAATGCACTGTAAATTCAGTCCCGTCACTCCACAGATCACATAACATATCTCTTTAAGCCTTCCCAAATCAAAATGAAAGCCACAGTCTAATTGAACAATCTATTAACCCCCGAATGAGGCGAACCAAACCAGGTATCTTTAGCTATCAACAAATTAACTGTTTATTAGAAAAAACTAAAATCTTAAATACTACTAAGGTAAAACAATATTTAAAAAATATTAATAATAATAAAGTCCTTGTAGATTTCCACTTCCTGATGAACAGTCTTCTGATTCAATGTCCACTCACAATCTTCCAGGGTCCAATGAGGATTTTGGGAATCCAGTCCAGCATCCGAAGCTTCAAACTCCTCTTCCTTCCAGCGATGACCACAGCAGATCAACAACCCGCAACCAATTTCAAAAGAATCAGTCTGGCTTAACTTTAAAAATTTTGAGGGGCAAAATTAATCACTCTAAATTCACTTTCGCCAGTCTAAATTGAGTGAGATCTCTTCTTCATTTTATGCTGGTCCAGTTCTGTGTCTGAACTGTCTCTGCAAAAGCCAGTTTTTTTTTCAAAAGTCAATTGCAACATTGTATGTCCTGTCCTCGGTCTCTGAATGGTTGTATCCAGGGCAACCAAGATGTACCCTCTGAAGCTGGCTGTCTTAAAGCAGTACTGATCCTTTGCTGTCTAAAAGATACACTGCATATCTCCCAAAATAAAAACAGGATCATGATAAAACCAGGGCTGTAACAATGAAAGCAGCTTGTAATCTGAACCAAATCTCATGGCTGGATTTTAACAGCCCTCTGGAGATGTGTTAGGAGGCAGGAGGCCTCATAAAATGGCACTAGAATGCATTGGGAGGGGAGCCTGACAGCTTTCTGCCACTGCAGGATATTCTCAGATGCAGGAACCTCAGTGGCACAGCTGCCCACCAACCAGAGGCGGGAGGCCAATTAAGCCAATTAATTGACCAATTATTGGCCATGTCCTGCTCCCACCAGCATTTTACCGGTGTCAGAAGGGGCCACTGCTGTATGGGGAGATCACAAGATAAGCCTTGACTGTCTCCCAGTGGCTTTCAGGAAGGCCCCCCTTTATGGTGGTTCCATTGCCCACAGAGGGGCCCCTGGTGGCTATGGCCACCCTCGCGACTATGGGCACCACCACTGGAGGATGCACCTGATCTGCGGCCTCTGCCTGCCTGGTCCTGGTGCATTGATTAAAAAACTTACCTGGCCTTTGAAGGCCCCTCAACATGGAGGTGCCCTCTTCTTCCTGCTGCCACCTCTATTGCTGCCGCTGCTAAAGCTACCGAGCTGCCGGCCCTCTGATTGGGAGGCAGGCCACCATCCTCAATTAGACAGTGGTCCCAGTGTCGGCCTCTTAATTGGCTACTGCTGTTAAACTGCTGCCCAGGGTCCCGCCATCCCACCGTATGGGCTCAGGTCCTGCTTTCAATCCCAGCAACGGGACAACCTGGGCTTTGAGACAATTCCAGCCTCAGTATCTTTCACATGTGTCCTTGTTCAATTAACTTAAAACACATTTTAATAAATAACTCACTTCTGCATCCTTTCCCAGGAAAATGTTCAAAGAATCCTGAAACAGGACATACCTTCCACTACCAGGGTTGGTGTCCTGCATGTACACACATGGCTCACTTATGAAGATTCTGCACTCCTCATTGGAAGTACCACTATGAATGCCAAACCTTCCAGAACACAGGAACCCAACCGCCATGTGGAAAACAACCTGAGAGAGGACTGCATCTGGCACCTCGGACTCCTTGCGTAAATTACAGTTGCATTTACCATCTGACGAAGCATGCCTGCATACTGTGGTGGGCCCAAAATTGCTAGTGTAGGCTCTGCCACTCAATCATTGTGTCCTCCCCCATTTCCATCAGGTGGCTGTGTTCAAATCAACCCTAAGATATCAGACTTGAAAAAGTGCCATGTTAAGAAAGAGCTGAAATGAAGTTTTCCTGCCATATGGAGGCAACCAGTCTTGATAGTTAAAGTTACAGATTTTAGATGAGTTTACTTAATGTGAATTGATCCAGTAAGCTATTATAAAGGCAACACAAAAGTGATTAATGAATATGGTAGCTAACATAGTAGAAATGAGAAAAGAGAACCTGCAATGATGCAGCAGAAAAAGACTGAAGGCTGACTAGAATTTTTCACACCTGCAGCTGACAATTACATTGCACCTCATCAGCTCTCAGGCATTCTCACTAGCTTTCTGGAGACAAACTATTTTACATTCAAGTACACAATTCTTTAGCTGTAAAACAGTGCTGTTGCATAAAATACACAGCACAAAATATTCACCCATTCAATGCATATTGATCTTCTGCTTACAGTAAAAGGTCACCTTTAACAGAAGGCACAGAGCACAGATGGATGGAAGGATTCAGCAGCTTAAACCTATCACCCCTTCAAAGGTGCCTCTCATGGAGATAATTAGCTGAAAGGCATAGGTGACTGAAGCTGGGGCGGTAGAATATGGTGTACATTTGAATAATTATAATTGTTTACCTTTTTTCCGCAAACATGATTCAGCAAGTGTAAATTTGTGACTGAGAAATGTACCAGGTACAGGGGTAAATTAATGCCTGCAGGGCCCATGCCCAAGGATCTCAACCAAATGTGGGGTCTCCTGGTAAAATACACCATAATGCAGAAAAACAGCATACAACCCCATGATCAATCTTTTCTAGTTTTTAAAATACTGCTTTATTAGTAATGCAGTGTGGAATGGGGGGAATTTTAACCTGACAAGGTGGGTGGGTTTTGTACGGGTGGCATGTTAGAACAACTGAACTTGCCGGAGTGGCAGGAAGCCAGCAGGAACTCACCAACTTGTGCCTTTAACCTGAGTACAATTTGCAGCACTCAAGAAACCTCCGTAGGACAGGCGGGTATGTTATTTAAATATATAAACTACTCATTAGTTGTTTCTTTACCTTGAATTCTGCATCACCAGGGAAAAGAAGACAAAAGGACGGTGGGATTTGATGGTACTGAGCAATTGATAGGCAAGAAAAGCTTTAAAAACTGAGATCTGGCACCTAATTCCTTGCCTAAATGAAAGGCTTTTGCTCACATGAATTGATCTGAGAGTGTGCTTTCACTGTTTTGGAACTGATTTCCAATACTTTGAGGATCATTTCTACTACTTCAGAGATTTTTGCCTTTGATCTGCACTTCCCAGCTGTCAACCTTCAGATCTGTATGGGAGCTGCCTATGCAGTTTTACTTTGGACCTCAGCTCAGAAGCAGCAGCAGCGACACAATACCAGCAGAAGCAGCACCAGCAGGAACAGTAGCCTTCTCCTCAACCACTTGTCATTCCACGGGACAGAGGGGATAAGCACAGAGCTCCAGCTTACAGGAGGTGATAGCCACAATAAGGGGTCTACAGGCAGAGGATTAGCTTCCTGGACATTAATGAGCACGAGTGCCTCAGAATGTCCAGTCAGGTGGTCATGAACATTTGCAGTATTCTGGAAGAAGTCATCCTGCCAACTGGACAAGGTGGGCACGCATTGTTAGTGGCTGTGAAAATCATCATAGCGCTTAATTTCTTTGCCTCTGGCTTCTTCCACTCTTCTATTTGTAGAATCTCACAATCTGCTGCACATAAGTGCATCTCACAGGTGACCGATGCCATGTTCATTAGGGTCGGCACTTAGGCGCACGTTGCTACTGATGAGGCCAGTCAGAATGAACGGGTGCTCAGATTTCCTCCTCTGACTGGCTTGCCACAGGTTCAGGAAGTCATGAAGTCACTTACCGCAGACATGTGTCAATCAAGGTGCCCCCAGATCATTCAGGAGTCTTCATCAACTGAAAGGTCTTCCACTACATCAACGTTCAGTCAATCTGCAACCACAGAAAGATCATTGTGCACGTGTATACAAGATACCCCGGGAGCTGTGTTCATTCTGCGCCAGTCAATTCTCCCTGAGATATTCCCAAGTTACAGCAGTCAGCGGATGGCTCTTGGAGACAATGGCTGATGACATCTGTGAGGAGCCCAAAACACTGATGCCCAGGACAATTACAGCAGAAGCTACATGAATATCCGGGTTGTAATTAAACAAGTAATCAGGATGCTGAAGATGTGATTCAGGTGCCTGAACAGGTCTGGGGGTGCCTGTCAGTATGTACCAATGAGGGTTTCCAGAACGATAGTGGCCTACTGTGCCTTGCACAACATAACAGCAGAGAAGATGGAAGCTCCAGGATGAGGAAGATGATGAGCACTCTGCAATTTTGAAGGAGGAGAAGCAGCAACAAGAGGAGGAGTGTGATGTAGCGAGGGCACCAGTCGCCATAAACATAACTGCCAGGGATGCCCAGGATGGCCTGATTCAGGCACGCTTCATTAAAACTGAGGCAGAGCAGCCATGTGACACACTAATTCTGAACCCATTGTGTTCCCCCCACCCTCCACACCCACCCCACAGCACAAAGCAGACCCACAATCAATAATTCATCCCTCTCACAGACATCCATCACTCATCTTTAACTCTTGCAATATCATTTTTCACAAGGCAGCAGGTCACCTGGCAGGCAGCAGGCAAAAATAGGTAAGACTGGACAATGAAGCAGTGAAATAAATTTTATGGTGCAAAAACATGAAAAATAAAAATGAGAATGAAACACTGTTAAACATCCAAGTGAATGTCCTTGTGCAACTACAACTCCTTTATTTTCCTGTTCTACTATTCCTATGCGATGCTACCTCTGTGGCTTCAGCAGAGCTCAAGGCATGCTGCTTATACTCCTGCTCAGAATAATCAGATGCTATTGGCAGATGCTCTCTGGGTTTTGGAGCTGAGGAGGGCCCTGCCAAAGACTACCCCACCTGCAACTGGGCAGGGGCAGACTCAGCTATTGGGACAGGAGGCAGCAAGTAGGGCTTCAAGGAGTCTTCTAAGGACACTATCTCCTGGGGGACACTGGAAGTGCCTGTGGGAGATGAAAGACATGAATTTGAACTGGCAGGCTGAGAGGGTTCTAAGTCATCACTGTGTACATGATCATTTTTCTTTTTCTGCTAAAATCAAGTCAACATGAGTGAGTGTTAGAGGCCATATGACTGTGTGATATTTGATTCTGTCATCAGGTAGCTGGACGAGCCCCCATCTCTCCATCTTCAATAGTCAGGAACACTGAGACTTGGCTTATCCAGCTCCTCCTCTTCTGCAGCTATCAAAGTGGAGATGACTGGATAGCTACCTCCAGTTCTCTGTCTCTCTCTGGTGTTCTGTGCTCTCTTCCCCTACAAGGAAAGAAAGAAGAGACCTATGATTGTGAGCTGTGGAATGTTTTGATAGGATGGAAAGACAACATTTGTGGAGGGTCACTGTGAAGGATGGGTGTGCCATTGCCATAAAATGAGGGTGAGTGTCAGTGGCAACTTGTCAGATGGGGATGTGAGGATGTGCCTCGAGAGAGAGGGTGGAAACACCTGTAAGGTGTACTGGTGGATTGGAAGGCAGCAAATATAACCCCACTATTCAAGAAAGGAGGGAGAGGAATAAAAGGGAACTATCACCAGTTAGCCTGACATCAATAGGAGGGAAAGTGCTAGAATCTATTATTAGGGAGGTGGCATCAGATCACTTAAAGAATCATAGTATGCTTAAACAGAGTCAATACAGATTTATGAAAGGGAAGTCATGTTTGAAAAAACTACAGGAGTTTTTTGAGGTTGTAACTAGTAGCGTAGATAAGAGGGAACCAGTAGTATAGGTAGAATATTTGGATTTTCAAAAAGTATTTGACAAGGTGCCAGACAAGAGGTTCTTACGCAACATTAGTACTGATGGGGTTGGGACAATATATTAGCATGGATTTAGGATTAGTTAATGTGATGTTCTCGGGACTGGAGTGAGGTTTAGCTGAGTTTGGTATAAGATATATTAAATAGAGACTGCAGGCTGTTGAATATAAGGGAGTCTTCTTTTTTCTATTTTACTTTCACTTTCCCATGTGTGTTCTACAGCAGCCTCTAGTGCACACAATGCACAATGTAATTGCAATTTCAAAACACAATCTCAAAACAATCTCAAAACGCTACAATTAATAGCTAGAAACCAGAGAGTAAGAATAAAACAGGTAATTTTCAGTTAGGCAGACTGTAACTAGCAGAGTACCACAAGGATCAGTGCTTGTGCCTCAGCTAGTTACAACAACAACTTATATTTATATAGCATCTTTAATGTAATAAAATGTCCCAAGGTGCTTTACAAGAGCATTGTAAAGCAAAATTTAACAGTGAGCCACATAAGGCGATATCAGGGCAGATGGCCAAAAGCTTGGTCAAAGAGGTAGATTTTAAGGAGCACTTTAAAAGAAGAAAGAGATGTACAGGTAGAGAGGTTTAGGGAGGAAATTACAGAGTTTAGTCTCCAGACAACTGAAGGCATGCAGCCGCCAATGGTGGATCAAATAAAATCAGGAATCCTCAGGAGGCAAGAATTAAAACAGCGCAGATATCTCAGAGAGTTGTGGAGCTTGAGAAGATTAGGAGGGACGAGACCACAGAGGGATTTGAAAACAAGGACAAACATTTTAAAATCAAGCCGTTGCTTGACCAGGAGCCAATGTAGGTCAGTAAGCACAGGGTGATAGGTGAATGGGACTAGATGCAAGTAAGGACACAGGCAGCAGAGTTTTGGATGACCTCAAGTTTACGCAGGGTAGATTGTGGAAGACCAGCCAGAAATGCACTAAATGGTCAACTTTAGAAATAACAAAGGCATGAGTGAAGTTTTCAGCAACACATGAACTGAGACAAGGGTGAAGTCAGGCGATGTTATGGAGGTGGAAATAGGCTGTCTTATTGATGGTGCGGATATGTAGTCAGAAGCTTATCTTGGGGTCAAATATGACATCAAGGTTGTGAACAGTCTGGTTTAGTCTCAGACAGTTGCCATGGAGAGGGATGGAGTTGGTAGCTTGGGTATTGAGTTTGGAGCAGAGACTGAAGACAATGGCTTCGGTCATCCCAATATTTAATTGGAGGAAATTTCTGCTCATCCAGTACTGGATGTTGGATAAGCAGTCTAATAATTTAGAATCTGTGGAGGAGTCGAGAGAGGTGATGGTGAGACAGAGTTGGATGTCATCAGTGTACATGTGAAAACTAATGCTGTGCTTTAGGATGATGTTGCCAAGGGGCAAAATATAGATGAGAAATAGCAGAGACCAAGGATAGATCCTTGGGGACACCAGAGGTAATGGTGTGGAAGCAGGAAGAGCCATTGCAAGTTATACTCTGGCTAAGATTAGATAGATAAGAATGGAACCAGGTGAGAGCAGTCCCACCCAAACGAACGACAGTGGAGAGGCGTTGGAGGAGGATGGTGTGGTCAACTGTGTAATAGGCAGGTGGCGAAGGACGAGGAAGAATAGTTTACCTTTGTCACAATCACAGGGATGTCATTTGTGACTTTGATAAAAGCTGTGGCAGCGACAGAACCCCAACTGAAGGGATTCATACATGAAGTTTATTTATAATCTATATCAATGAGTTAGATGAGTGAACTAAGTGTATCCAGGTTTGCTGTGAGAAGTTATCCACCTTGGAAGGAAAACAGAAAAGCAGAATATTTTTGGAATGGTGAGAGACTGGGAAATGTCTGTATTCAGAGGGACCTGGGTGTCCTTATGCATGAATCAGAGAATGTTATCATGCAGGTACAGGAAGCATTTTTTCTTTATTATTTGTTCATGGGATGTGGGCATCACTAGCAAGATCAGTACTTGTTGCCCATCCCTAATTGACCTTGAGAATGTGGTGATGAGCCGCCTTCTTGAACCGCTGCAGTCCATGTGGTGTAGGTACACCCACAGTATTGTTAGGAAAGTAATAGGAAAGCAAATTGCAGGTTAACTTTTATCACAAAGGAGCACATGATTAAAGAGGTTTTATTGCAATTGTACAGGGTCTTGGTGAGACCACACCTCGAGTGCTATGTATAATTTTGGTCTCCTTCCCTAAGGAACAATATACTAGCCTTGGAGGGAGTGCAACAAATGTTCACTAGACTAATTGTTGGGTTGGAAGGATTGTCCTATCAGGAGTGACTGAGCCTATATTCCCTGGAATTTAGAAGAATGAGAGCTGATTTCATTGAAATATGTAAATTTCATAAGGGGCTTGATAGGGCTTATGTTGGGACAACATTTCCCCTGGCTGGGGAGTCTAGAACTAGAGGTCACAGTCTCACATTAAAGCGTCCACCAATTAGGACTGAGATGAGGAAAAATTCTTAAGTCAACAGGTTTTGGATCTTTGGAATTCTTGATTCTAGTGGGCTGTGGATTCTCAGATGTTGAATATATTCAAGACAGAGATTGATAGATTTTTGGATACTGCAGGATTTTAAGGGTATAGGAATAGTGCACAAAAGTGCAGTTGAGGTGGAAGATCAGCCATGATATTGAATGTTGGAGCAGGCTCAAAGGGCCAAATGGCCTACTTCTGCTCCTAGTTCTTATGTTTGTATGAGCGGTGAAGTGCAGGAGAAGGTTTGTGACGACAGCATGAGGGAGTCTGTACTTGAATGTGCCATGCCACTCAACTTTCCTGCCCTGATTAGGCCATTGAACTGTATCCGGGAGTGAGGCACCACATTCCTGCTGCTGACCTCCTCAGCCACTTCAAATCATATCTGCTTGTTTTTGGAGACAGCCTTCTTCCTTACATTCACGAGGAACAGAATTGCCCTATAGCCTACAGCATCATATCCAGCGACGCATCGCTGAGCCTCCATTTCTGCAAGCTCTGGCAGGTTCTGGCTCTGTCTGAACACCTCCATGATCCTTCAAATCTAATCCTCACAGGGTCCCTTTAAATTGTCGAGCTGAAAGAGACTGATGCATGTCGTCATCACACCCGCTTGCTCCAATTGGTCAGGAAACCTGCAGGTCAGATGCAAATGCATGTGTTAAAAAGCCACTAACAAACAGGCTGCTTGGTTCTCAATGCACTGTTGGCCTCTCCCACTGAGCAGGTCTGAAAACTAAGGTTCAGCCCTGAGCCGAAATCTACATGCATGTTACTACTTTTTAGTGCTTTAATAAATGAGAGGGTATGTTGTGCATTGATGCGAAGAGGTCCCGAATGTTCTTGGTTTTCCAGGATTGTAAGAATTCATGATCCAGCTCTGGCCAAGTATTTCCTGTGTAGCAGCTATATATCTGTCTACATGCATTGACCTAGTGTCCCTTATTCCTTTCTTTACCATTATACTGGAACTGAAGGAGAAATAAACGTGGCCCTATCAATAACACAGATCACAATCACAATCGCAGTTAGTGCCAATCATTTGAAACATGCATCAGATCAAAGTCAAATATTCTGGAAGATTTTAGTGTTTTCAAAGAGAAAGCACAGGGTGAGTCATTCTTCTGAGTGTGCAAGGGGCAAGGTGATGGCTGATGAAAAGTTTGCTGCTGAGCTGATGCACAGCATTACCACAGACTCTGTTGAATCAGTTCAGGATTCCAATCTCACATAGCCAGCCATGAAATGGAGGGTATTTCAGGAGGATGAATGAGTGCACTTGGTTCCTTGCAGAACATGATACAAAGTTGGCAAATAATTGGGCAATCTTGTGCAGCAGGGTTCTCTTCTCTGTGGACTGCTATTCAGCAACAGACGGCATGAGCAGGCATACAGAGGGAAGGCACAATTGCAACGTCTCTCATGAATGCTCCCATCAATACTGTTGAGACATTAAGGGCCACAATTTATGGAATGACAATGACCAATTTCATGAGTTAGCACTTTAAAACCTCATGACAATGCAACACTGCACCCTGTGCTCAACTAGAACAGTGGCCAACATGAGGATTTGGTTTCCAGTGGTACCATGCAATTCAAAAAACAGAAACAGGCAGGAGGCCCTCTAGATCCTACCAGTTCCTTCTCTGACTTTGAATGAGTGACAATTGAACATTCTGAATGCAAGCAAATTCCCTCAGCAGTAATAAGACAAATTTTCTATGAACAAAGATGATGCCATCTGGGTCTCAAACATGTTGAGATAAACAGCAAGTGAAATGGCAATCATGTCCACAATCGAGCTCTTAAGGAGCCTTTGTAATATTACTTAATCCTTTTGGTGTGGGACCTATTGTAAGACTCATTGGACTACAAGTAATATCCAAAGAAAATGTGGGTTCTATTTTAACTTTAACTATATACAGTTACTACATGAGCTAAATCTAAATATGTCTTACTCTGTCAGGCTCCATCTACAACTGATAGGTCATGTGTTACATGACATCACTTCCTCTGGTGATCTTCATTTATAGCTCCTTAAGATTGTCCACTCTTAAGGTCATCCCACAACAGCCTCCACACATGCTTCATTCAGAAATACAACATATAAAAATTTTACTAAGGAATTGTGATGGTGCACTAATATGACTAACACAGGAAGGGGAACCATGCACTTTCATTATTATTTTCAGTAATGACACAGCACATTGTTTGAAACTATATCGTCTATGGTCTTATTCTTAAGATGATAAGTAGTCGTAATGAAGTGAGTTTGAGAAAAAAAAAACTACACAAAATCCAACACTGGGGTGTAGGAGGGATATTTAATTAGACTTTTTTTGCGTCAGCATAGCTCAGTGAATGAATCGTATGGGCAACTCATTACTTACATTTAGATAAGGTTCAAGCCTCTCGCTAATAACGTCAGGTGAGTGTTGTGATTGCTCTGTCCATCACCCACCCAATGTTTGCCAAAGACCAGAACCAAGGTCAGTGTGTATACAGTTTCTGAAGTACTGACCATTTTGTGCACATCTGCAACCATGTTAACAACTACTAATTATTCTAGTTTTGAAATTCAATGATATACGTACGGTGGTGTTGGCCATGGGGAGCCTGAGGTCTGGAGCACATTTATGATCAGCTGTTCAGGTGCAGTTGTTTAACCTGGTCTGCCCTTTGAGTTCCGAGCTGAGCTACTCTCTCTGGGGAAGTAGTCTAACTAGACAGACCTGAAGATAATTAGAGGCTAATTTCTGTTGCTAATGGAAATTTATGTAGATTGGCAGTTGCTTGTAAATTCCTAGTTCTTTCCTTTAGGAGAGGTCAGGTTACAGAGATCAGAAACAAAGCAGAAAATATGTTTTCTGTCTCCTTTATGAATATATATATATTTTTACTAAAAGATTGTTAATTCACAATTATCTTTCATGAAAATATCATTTAACCAATCAGGCTCCAATATGATGCACTCTTGCTATGTCTTTGCAAAGTGTATTGTATTCAGTTGTGATAATTAGAGGTGTAACATTTTGAAGTGGGATGGACATGTCTGAGATGCAAGAAATGGGAAGTGGGACCATAACTGAAACAAGAATGGAGCACAGTTTCCTATTATCTGGCAAATAACAGATCTTGGGTTAGGAGGAGTCATTCATCAACTGAGGCCAAAATTGGAGGTATTCCTGGAGCTTAGACCAGATCAGTGGTATTATTTTGGCTCGGACAAGGAATGAAGGCATTCCTGGGTCAGAGGAGGGAGCAAAGGCATTTTTTTGCACCAATGAACAGATTTCCAAATTTCCAATATTTCTTTGTTTAGAGTTAGTTACAATGCTTTTGCAGACAAAATGTTCTTCGATGAAGTTCAAAGTTCATGCTTTACTCTTTTATTAAAAGTTCAAAGTTATATATGTTGTTAGTTACATTGTCTCAAAGATTATAAGTTGGGGAAGAGGTAGGCCAAGGTGTGTGCTTTTGTGGGGCTAGAATTTGGGACCAGACCTGAGAACCACTGGGAAATTGCCCCAAAAGCTCCACATTGCAAATTCCAGCTGGTCTCATGGCAGGATGAAGCACCTACCAATAAATGATGGACATATGAGGGTGCGATGATATCAGCCATCCAAATTTTATAAGTTCCACGATCCCTTGCCCCCTAATTGTTGTAGCCTATTGGGAGACCCAGAGTGGCAGATTTAGAAAGAGGGAGAGCCAGCAGCAGTAGAACCTGTTGTGAGACTCAGTGTGGCAGATTTAGAAAGAGGGAGAGCAGGCAGCAGCAGAGTCAGTCGGGAGAAACAGAGTGGCAGACACCAACCAAACAGAGGAAAATGCTGCTCATTGCCTGCATGCATCAGCAGGGGACCCAATATGGTTAGTACCTAGCGCTACTTAATGCTAACCTGCACTACTTAAAGCTAGCCTGCACCTCTTAAAGAGGAGCTGCATTGTGACTGGAGCAGGTGCTGGGAGTCATTCCGCAACTGAATCTGATCTGAGAAAGAGAGAAGAATGGCTGACCATGGGAGAGCACGGGAACCCAGGTTTTCAGATACTACACTGGAGGTCTTGGTGGAGGAGGTAGAAAGGAGGAGAGATGTCCTATACCCTCATATCCAATGAGAGGGCAATAGGAACAGATAGTCACAGAGGCCAATGTCAGGAAATTAGCCCCAAGGATCTAGATGCAGTGTTGGAAGAAGTTTAATGATCTCACACAAGTGGTCAAGATGAATCAATGCATCTTCAAATGCCATATCCTACCATCTGCAGCACTAGCCTCAAACACTACTCAATTCAACACATCCCCATCACTCACTTACCAACAGTCTCTATCAAGACTCATACCCTACAGGCATATGCTTCATCTCACCCTCACTCAATTAGCACTGCTGCAAGCCTCACACTCACATCTTTCACACACTACCAGCTATTCAACCATGACAGCCACATCACCAAAATATATTGCACAACACACACTGACGCAGTTCCTGCTCTCTTGCTGGAGAAGGTGATTTTCTGATGAGCAACAAACACAAGCAAAGTGGTTGGATTTTCCACAAGCTTCACACTGTTTACCAATAGCAGGTCACTCAGTCCAGTGTGAGTAAGCACTGCCACAGTAGAAAGATTTTTTGGATAAGCGCAACCGTCTTTTTGAGATGGCTATTGTTGTTTTGCAGGTGGTTTCTTGGCCCATGAGCCAAATGAATAGTGTTCACAGGAGTTGAACTTGGAACATGGTAGTTCCTGTTAGCAGCCTCAACTTCAGTAGCTCTGGACTCTGAGAGTGATAGTGATCTTGCGAACTCCAGCACCTCTGACAGCGTTCTGTCTTTCTTGAGTGCTTTTCGGAGCAGGTGAATAGAAAGATAGCCTTCGATTATTTGTGTTTTGATTTCCCATTCGATATGTTCAACAACATCGAAGTCACATTTGGTTGCGAGTTGCCTCAATCGCATGCAATATTGGTCAATTGTGTTGTTTGCTTCTTACTTTCTACATCGGAAGACAAGGGTTTCATATATGGTAATAAAAGCAAAATACTGCGGATGCTGGAAATCTGAAATAAAAACAAGAAATGCTGGAAATACTCAGCAGGTTTGGCAGCATCTGTGGAGAGAGAAGTTGAGGGGTGATAGATATAGGACAGATGTCAGAGGTAGTTTCTTTACACAGAGAGTAGTAGGGGCGTGGAACGCCCTGCCTGCAACAGTAGTAGACTCGCCAACTTTAAGGGCATTTAAGTGGTCATTGGATAGACATATGGATGAAAATGGAATAGTGTAGGTCAGATGGTTTCACAGGTCGGCGCAACAACGAGGGCCGAAGGGCCTGTACTGCGCTGTAATGTTCTAATTCTAATTCTAATATTAGGCAGGAACTGAAGAATTTAGATTGGGGGCGGCTGTTTGAGGGTAAATCAACATCTGACATGTGGGAGTCTTTCAAACGTCAGTTGATTAGAATCCAGGACCAGCATGTTCCTGTGAGGAAGTAGGATAAGTTTGGCAAGTTTCGGGAACCTTGGATAACGCGGGATATTGTGAGCCTAGTCAAAAAGAAAAAGGAAGCGTTCGTAAGGGCTGGAAGGCTGGGAACAGACGAAGCCCTTGAGGAATATAAAGACAGTAGGAAGGAACTTAAGCAAGGAGTCAGGAGGGCTAAAAGGGGTCATGAAAAGTCATTGGCAAACAGGATTAAGGAAAATCCCAAGGCTTTTTATACGTATATAAAGAGCAAAAGGGTAACCAGGAAAAGGGTTGGCCCACTCAAGGACAGCGGAGGAAATCTATGTGTGGAGCCAGAGGAAATGGGCGAGGTACTAAAAGAGTACTTTGCATCAGTATTCACCAAAGAGAAGGACTTGGTGGATGATGAGTCGAGTGAAGGGAGTGCAGATAGTCTCGGTCATGTCGTTATCAAAAAGGAGGAGGTGTTGGGTGTTTTGCAAAGCATTAAGGTAGATCAGTCCCCAGGGCCTGATTGGATCTACCCCAGAATACTGAGGGAGGCAAGGGAAGAAATTGCTGGGGCCTTGACAGAAATCTTTGTATCCTCATTGGCTACAGGTGAGGTCCCAGAGGACTGGAGAATAGCGAATGTTGTTCCTTTGTTTAAGAAGGGTAGCAAGGATAATCAAGGAAATTATAGACCGGTGAGCCTTACGTCAGTGGTAGGGAAATTAATAGAGAGGATTCTTCGGGACAGGATTTACTCCCAGTTGGAAACAAACGAACTGATTAGAGAGAGGCAGCATGGTTTTGTGAAGGGGAGGTCGTGTCTCACTAACAAGATTGGGTTTTTGAGGAAGTGACGAAGGTGATTGATGAAGGAAGGGCAGTGGATGTTATCTATATGGACTTCAGTAAAGCCTTTGACAAGGTCCCTCATGGCAGACTGGTACAAAAGGTGAAGTCACACGGGATCAGAGGTGAGCTGGCAAGATGGATACAGAACTGGCTCGGTCATAGAAGACAGAAGGTAGCAGTGGAAGGGTGCTTTTCTGAATGGAGGGCTGTGACTAGTGGTGTTCCGCAGGGATCAGTGCTGGGACCTTTGCTCTTTGTAGTATATATAAATGATTTGGAGGAAAATGTAGCTGGTCTGATTAGTAAGTTTGCGGATGGCACAAAGATTGGTGGAGTTGCGGATAGTGATGAGGATTGTCAGAGGATACAGCAGGATATAGATCGGTTGGAGACTTGGGCGGAGAAATGGCAGATGGAGTTTAATCCGGACAAATGTGAGGTAATGCATTTTGGAAGGTCTAATGCAGCTGGGAAGTATACAGTAAATGGCAGAACCCTTAGGAGTATTGACAGGCAGAGAGATCTGGGCGTACAGGTCCACAGGTCACTGAAAGTGGCAACGCAGGCAGATAAGGTAGTTAAGAAGGCATACGGCATGCTTGCCTTCATCAGTCGGGGCATAGAGTATAAAAATTGGCAAGTCATGTTGCAGCTGTACAGAACCTTAGTTAGGCCACACTTAGAATATTGCGTGCAATTCTGGGTCGCCACACTACCAAAAGGACGTGGAGGCTTTGGAGAGGGTACAGAAGAGGTTTACTAGGATGTTGCCTGGTCTGGAGGGCATTAGCTATGAGGAGAGGTTGGATAAACTCGGATTGTTTTCACTGGAACGACGGAGGTGGAGGGGCGACATGATAGAGGTTTACAAAGTTATGAGCGGCATGGACAGAGTGGATAGTCAGAAGCTTTTTCCCAGGGTGGAAGAGTCAGTTACTGGGGGACATCGGTTTAAGGTGCGAGGGGCAAAGTTTAGAGGGGATGTGCAAGGCAAGTTCTTTACACAGAGGGTGGTGAGTGCCTGGAACTTGCTGCCGGGGGAGGTGTTGAAGGAGGTACAATAGCGACGTTTAAGAGGCATCTTGACAAATACATGAATAGGATGGGAATAGAGGGATACGGTCGCCGGAAGTGCAGAAGGTTTTAGTTTAGGCAGGCATCAAGATCGGCGCAGGCTTGGAGGGCCGAATGGCCTGTTCCTGTGCTGTACTGTTCTTTGTTCTTTGAGTAAATGATCCAAGGTCTCTGATCTCAGTGGGCTATGAATGACTAGTCTGTCGTTGTTTACTAACAAGTCGTCTATAATCGTAAAGTATTTCCGGTACTCATAAAACATTTTCATTGTTCTCCCACATGATGTTTTTGTGGCCACCCTTGGATGCAATACTGCCTTATGCGACTGCAGTCCTCAACACTCTTTTGGGCTTGGCGTATTTCCTGCAAATTCTGTGTGCTCGCTGACCAATTTTGTGCTGTATGTTAGGAATATGATATTATCTCGCATACAAAATTCACATCCTGCTGTGTTGGATGGTCTACCGTCATTCTAGAAAGCGCATCGGTGGATGATTGCAACTTCACTTGGACGTATACTGTCTCATATGTATACCGCATCAACCTTAGACGGAATCTTTGTATTCCTGGGGGCATTTTTGCATTCTCCTTCTAATCTAACAAAGATATCAATCCAATGATGTAGTGGGAAAATTTTTCACATGCCCAAGTAACGAGCGCTTCTCCGTGTCTTACAAAGCTCTTGACGCATAGAATATCAGTCCGCATGAACCATCAGGTTGTTCCTGAAAAAGAACGGCCCCTAATCCAGTTGAGGAGGTGTCTGCCGCTATCATTGTAGGTAGTGCAGGGTTGTAGTGTGCCACGATGACCGGTGATATAAGCATCTCTTTTATTGTCCTGAAAGCTTGCTCCTGGTAGGAATTCCAACACCACGCTTGCTGTTTTCTGAGGAGTTGTCTCAGTGGATCAGTTATTTGTGCAAAGTGGGATAGAAACTTTGCGTGTTGGTTTATCATTCCCAGGAATCTCTGGAGCTGCTAAACGGTAGTAGGAGTAGGGAATTCTGTAATGGCCCTTGTCATCTGTGGATCTGCCATTATACCTTCTCTGGTCACTATGTGTCCCAAGAAATGAATTGAGGTCTTGGAAAATTTGCACTTCTCGTTCAGAGTAACTCCGGCATCTTGAAGTCTCTATAGAACCGTTCAAACTCTTTGGTCATGTTCCTCTAGTGACTGCCCATGTATCAAGATGCCATCCAGCTAACAAATAACTCCATTGAGCCCTTCTAAGTTGTTAGACATAGACCTTTGAAAGATCTCTGATGTGGAAGTTATTCTGAACGGTGATCTATTAAAACAAAATCTCCTAAAAGGAATTATAAATGTAGTCAGTAGTCTTGAGGCCTCATTTGGGGGGTATCTGCTAAAACCAACTATTGACATCGAGTTTTGTAAACATGGTGCACTGAGAGAGTTTCACTAAGCTGTCAACAACTGTGGACATTGGGTGAATTTCACGTGCTACTGCTTGGTTGAGCTGTGTTAAATCCATGCAAATATGCAGAATTCCATTCTGGGACAGCTACTATGGCTGAACACCACTCCATTGGTTGTGTTGCAGGAGAGATAACGCCCATTCTTGTCATCTCTTCCAATTGGTCTTCAGCTTAGCTTAATAATAGATGAGGTATCTTTCTGCGTGTTAAGATACACACTGGCCTGGCTCCTTCCTTGAGTGTGATTCTGTACTCCCTCTTGAGTCTTGCGAGTCCTGTGAAAATCTTTGGGTATTCTGCTTGGAAGTGATTCTTTACCCCTGTTTACTTGACTATTTTCTTGATCAAATGCAGGGGATATAAGCATGATTTTCTACTCAGTAAGGAAAATACCTTGATTATGCAAGACATATAAGATCGCCACTATTTGTCTCCCTCTGTGTTGGAGAGTTGCTTGCTGTTTGCCATTAACTCTCAGTTGTGTCCTGCCTGGGCCATGCAATTGTGTATGTGCTGGTTGTAGGCAATGTCTCATCAACCGTGGCTCTTGGTCTGACAAAATTGTGACACCTAGCACCTGTGTCCAGTTTAAAATTCGTGAGGTGGCCCTTTACGTCAATGTCTGCTGTCCAAAATCCTGATTTGGGTTATTTCTTTCTCATAGGAAATCTCCTGGTGTTTTATCTTCTGGATATGGATGCATTTGATTCACTGCTGTGTGTGTGAAAGTCTTCTGCTTTGCACTCTTGACTGAAGAAGTTTTGCTCTGGCACATTTTCCCATAATGTCCAGTCTTTCCACAATTGAAGCACTCGGCTTTATTTGCTGGACACTGCTCCCTTCTGTGGGCCTTCCTGGCTCCACCGGTTTGGCAGTTTCCAGGTATAATGCACCTTCTCACCTGTATGTTATCTTCTTTTCCAAAAAGTGTTTTTCAGACCTTGGCTTCATAAACTTACTGTCACTGGACTTCTTCTCATTCACGCTTGTCTTCAGCCCACAAAATGGCCCTATCTTGTTTGCGAGCTTCAGCCTGTCTTACAATCTGAATGGCCTTTTCAAGTGTACGGTCCTCCTTCAAATGCAAAAGGGTCTGACAAAGATTCTTCAGCTATGCCGACAACTATTCAGTCCCTGATTAGATCTGCTTTTAATTCATCGTATTTGCATCCCTCTGCAAAACGGTATAGATCATTAATATAAGAATCTACGGATTCACCTATCTACTGCGCCCGCTTATGAAATTTGGTCCTTTCTGGGATTTTAATGCTGCAAAGATTAAAATATTTATCAAACGCTTGAAGGACATCTTCAAATTTATCAGAAGCCTCATTTACCCCTTGCCTCTCAATTACGTCTGCCGCAATCGCACTTACTGAATATAAAGGGTTGTTGACCCATTCAACTTCTGATTTTGTATGGAGTTGGGAAGCAATCCCAAACCTTCGGAACCTCTTCCTCCAAACAGACCAATTTTGAATCTGATTGGGCCACTCTAGATCTTGAAAATTTTCTGGCATTCCGAATTTTGAATCCAATCTTCCTTCGTTTTAGTAAGGTTTCTAGGGTGTTACCCTTTGTTTTAAAATCTTGCAGGCTTGAATGGAGGTTTTTGCAGCCTTTAGGGGATTTCCCTTGCTTTCCCGTGCTTTCTCTCCATGGTCTGGCTGAGCAATAGCTGCCCACTCCACCTGACCCCCGAGTCGTCTCTTTGCCCGAGATTGACTTCTCTACCCGTGTTTTTTTCAAATACCACTTCACCCTTATCCCACAATCTGGCACAACATGCAAGCAGCAGATGGTGTGACCATGGACATCTTGCTTTCCACCCAAACCCCCGTCCCTCAACCCAACGCCCCCACCCTTCTGCATTTATGATTTCAGATGCTCAAGAACTGAAGCTTGGCCAGCCACTACAGCCTCAAAATGAAGGGCCGTTCAAGAGCAAAAACATTGTCACTTGATCTGACACACATTGCCACCAGCTCAGCTACTGTCACTGCGTTTACTTTAAAGGGTATTACAGAGATGGGATCTGCATTAGGTGAATCACCAGGCACAGGTGGGCTGCAGCCATGTCAGGGGGAGAGGATAACGCATGCGCCAGCTCCCAGGAGGGTGAGATCGCAAAGGAATTCTGTTACAGAGGACACAGTTGAGGACTTCAATAGGGCAGTATACAGGAAAATGCTAATGGGCATGCACAATGAAATGCTTGGTGCATTTTCAGACCTGTCAGAAAGCCTGCTGTCACTGTCAAGGAGAATGGAGGAGTCCAGCTCCAACTTGGAACAGGGCTTCATGCAGAACTTGGAGCACATTCCTTCCAACGTGGCAAGCCCAATGACAGCACTTGCAACCCCACCCATGATGCAGCATCTGGTGATCGCCATCTCAGTTTTCACTGCAGCACAGGCAGAAGCCACCCATTATCTCAATGCTGCAGTGGAAGCTCAGACAGAGATCATGAGATCCATGCATGTTGCCATTCAGGCTCAGACTGCTGCCATCATGGCCCCAGAAACCTGACCAGACATCAGTCCTGACTGATGTAAAAAGCCGCACGAGAAGATTATTAAGATTACTGAGGCACTGCCCTGGAGGAATGGCAGTGACTCTGTTGTGAAAAACCTGCTGTTCACTCTGAAGAGGACAGTATTCATGCTCCCAGCACTGCCAGTCCAACAGTGCCCTTGATGTTGCCTTTCAGCCAGCCAGCCCAGACTGCTACTGCCCATGCCAAGATGGTGCAGTCCAAAGCCAGGCCTACAAGGCTATCTGCAGTCTCCCCCAGTGAAAGTTAGCAATCTACGACTAGCCATGCTGCAGCCACTGGGTTAGCACTGCATGGAAGCAACAGGACAGTCAAAGACATCCACAAGATAGGCACTAAGGGAATGCATAAGAGTGAATAGTTGAGTTTTGTATGTATGTTTGGTGTTGCTGAATAAAGTTGTTATGGAATTTTTTTTGTGGTGTCTTTTGATCAGTAGCAACGGGATAGATAGGTGGGAAATTGTGGTGCCACAATGATGTTGGGGACATTTCCAGGCGAGCCAGAGTCTGATGAGCCACTCCTCGTAATCTGCTGGAGCACAGGTAGCTGGACTGTTGAAAGAGCCTGCATGTTCCTTTGTGAACTGGTGTCCACAGCCATGATGGCCCAACCAGAGCGATTATGTCACAGATGCCTCCTCCCCTCCACCTGGTCTTCCTCCTCCTCCTCTCTTCCTCATCACTCTCCTCTTCTTCCTCCCTCAGTGCACAGCTTCCTCTTGCAGCTGCCTGTGCCCCATCTCCCTGGTGTGCTGCAGCTCAAAAAGTACTGCACTAAAACTCCCATGAGTGGGAGTCTCTCTGCTCAGAGGCCTTCAAACCTCACTGAAGTCTGTGAAAAACTCCAGCAACACTCCCTTCTGACTCCAACAGCTGGTGAGAGCTCTTCCAACAGCACATTACACAGCATTTCCATGAACCCAGCAGCAGCAAAGCAAAGTAAATGCGCCTCACCTGAACATTCCATGCTGATACCTTTAACTCACGCTGGTGATGGGTCCCTCATGCAGCTGAGCACATTTTCAGCTGTGAGCATTTATGAGAGGGCATTAACAGGATTTGTGAGGTCCAACATGACAGATCAGGTGCCAAATCAGCATTAGAAGCTATCTGGCATCGCGATTTTTCCACTCCGCATGTTTTTGGTGCACGAACACATGGCATAGCCGCGCTAGTGCCCTTACAACATGGCGCACTGCATGGACCATGCCGGAACTGGCCAGAAGTGGTTCAGCCACCATTTTAGGGTCTCCCAGCTTCCGTAGTGCCAACACCAGTGGAGCCATGAAGCTGAATTTTGCGGCCATAGTCTAAACAGTCTTAAAGCCAATTAGAGGCTCGTTATTGGTATTGGTGGAAATTTCTGATTTGGCAGCTGCTTTCCCCCTCTCCTTGTATCTTAAGAATCTCATCAATTACCTCAAGATTATAAGGAAACAGCAGAAAAAATGGATTTCTTTCTCTTTTGTATATTTTTCTTAAAGATATTTTGTTCAGCTGTGATTTATTTATGGGCTTTACAAACTGTGACATCTGGGGTGTGATGTTTGGTTTATGACGGAGGTTCTCAAATGAATTTACATAAATAGCCTTGGACATGTGTCAATGTAATATGCTGAACTGTTTAAAAGCTTGGCCTAAATGTGGGAATACAGTAGAAATATTAAACTGTAAAAAGCTGAGATTAAATATTATACGGTCTTATTTACTATTGATTGTGTGAATGCATTTTAACATGATTGATTTAAACCATTCTAATTTTTATTTAATATTTCTGTCACTTAAAGTACATTACAATGTTTCACCTTAATTGGGTATACCTCAGATGAAGAATTTATGTAAAATGGTCTGCCAGATATCCAACTATGAGGTCCTGCTGAGAGCTGTTGATGCTCATCACATATTCACTGCCCCTGCCAGAAAATCAGAAAACCAAGAACTCTCAGAGGTTCCCATGCTGTTAATCCTGATCTAGATGGATAAGAGATGGTTTAATATATACAAGATTTGCCAGAATCTCTGATACTCATTCTCAGCTGTACATTTTCTATATAAAAAGGAAGATAAAACTATTTCAATATATTCCAGCATGCAGTTTTAGTAACCTACAATGGAACTAAGCAATTCGATTCCACATTAGTACTTGTGATCCCATTGCACTTGGAGGACAAAACATCACCGTGAATTTCCTCTGTAACACAAAAATATTTTTCCATAACAACAACAGCCACTTCACAGAAGCGTAATCGAGGAAAAATTGACATAGAGTCAAGAAAGGAGACATTAGGACAGGTGACCCAAAGCTTCCTCAAAGAGGTAGGTTTTAAGCAGCGTCTTAAAGGAGGAGAGAGACGCAGAAATGTTTGGTTTGGGAATTCCAGAGCTTAGGGCCTAGACTCTGATGCTCATTATCATATAAAGGGAAGCTAGATAATTCCATGAGAAAGAAAGGAATAGGGTTGATAGGGTCACATGAAGTAAGGTGGGAGGAGGTTTGTGTGGAGCATAAACACTAGCATGCACATGTTGGATCGAAAGACTTCCTCTGTGCTATAAAACTCAATGTCATTCTACACTGCTGAAGGTATGGCCACCATACATAAAATAAACACTAATTTTGCTCACCCAACATTCACAATCATAACACAAATCTCATGGAAAAATAAGTAAATTATCAACACCTATGCAATTTATTTCTGCATGGGTGCAAGTCTTTTACTTAAACAGGGACAAGCACATCTAAACCTTAAGATCTGAAATGGGTTAAATCAGATATTTTGCTAATTAACCTGCACTGGACACAATAGATTTTGAATTTCATTGTCCAGTTACTTTTCTTAGAGAGATTGGGCTGAATTTTAACCTGCCAGGGTGGACAGATGTTGGTGCGTGCGGGAGGTTAAAGAAGCAAAAAATGACAGCATGTTGGGAAGCCAGTAGGAACCCGCCAACTTACACATTTAACTCGTGTGTATTTGTTAGCGGCTAGGAAACTCCAATGGGACAGGCAGTTTTTGTGATTATTATATGTTAAAAGGCAATTGATTGCCTCTTTAACCTTGGATTCTGACTTTATTGCCAGCACACGGGTTTCCTGGGCTGTCTGAAACACAACAGGTTGAACAAGACGAGGGGCCAGCAAGGATTGACGGGACTGAGAAATTGACAGGGAAACTGACAGAGATATGACAGCTGTTTCCTTGCCGACGTGAAAGACTTTTGCTCACATGACCTATTCTGAGAAATTGCTTTCACTGCTTTCAAGCTGATTTCTAATATTTTGGGAGTCATTTCTGCTAACTTGGACTTTTTTGATTTTGATCTGCACTTCCCAGCTGTCAGCCATCCCAGCAGAATGAGAGATGCCAATGTAGCTCTACTATTTACCTGAGATGAGGAACAAACGGAGATGCAACAAAAATACCAAAAACACAAGGGACAGCAGGAACAATGTCAGCAGGAGTCAGCAGCAGCCTCTCTAGCCACCTGTCACTCCACAGGTCAGAGGGGATGAACACAGAGCTCCAGCTCGTAGGAGGCAATGCCCGAGCACAGGATATGCAGAGAGTGAGCTTTCTGGATGTGGTAGAGGACCAGATTCAGGTTCTCATGGTCGGTCAGTGATGGCATCTACAGCCTCTTGGAACAAGACCTCTTGACATGTGGATGATGTGGGTACACATTGCCAGTGACAGCCAAGGTCACCAGAGCCTTGAATTTCTTCATCTCCGACTCATTCCAGGGATCTGCTGGTGACACCTGCAGGATTTCACAACCTGGTGCACACAAGTACATCACAAAGGTGACCAATACCATCTTTGCCACTTACGTCCGCTTTGCTAGAGATGAGGCCAGTCAGAACCAGAGGGCTCTCAGATTTACTGCTCTGGTTGGATTCCCACAGGGACACTGGACAGCTCCGGGGGTGCCCTTCAGTCTGCACCAGCAAGGCTGTCCAGGATGATAGTGGTCTGCTGCACATTGCGCAACACAGTGCAGCAAAGCAGATTGGAGCTGCAGGAAGAGGAAGGTGATGACCGTCCTGTATCTTCGGAGGAGGAGCAGAAAGAGGAGTATCAACAGGAGGAGCAGGAGGAGGAGGAGCCTGCTATAGCCCGGGTACATGCAGCTGCAAACTTAGCTTCCAGGAATGCATGGTGTGGACTCATTCAGGCATGCTGCTGGATGGGTAACCATTGCCACTGGGAGCCTGCCTCCGGGAAAAGCGAGCAGAGGTGGGAACACATTGGGGAGCTGACCAGACGCGCTGTGTTCTCAATTTCTACCGTACCCCCGACCCCCACCCCACTGCCTCCAAAACTGCCTCCACGGGACTGGTAAAATTCCAACCCTACTGTTGTCTTCTACTCTTCTCATACCATTTGCCTTAAGACTGAAGGCCACTTGGCAGGTGGCAGACAACAATGGAAATGACTGGACAATGGAATTTTGAAATAACGTTTATGGCGCATAAATACTGACAATAAAACAAACTTTTAAACACCCAAGTGTTTAAAACACCCTTATCAAACTTCAAAGTCTTTCTCTTTGTTTTCCTGTTACTCCTACGTGGTACTATCCCTGTGGCTTCACCAGAGCTAGAGGCAGGCTGCTCATTCACCTGCTCCGACTGCTGAGTTGCTTGTGGCTGACATCCTCTGGGTTTTGGAGCCCATGGAGGCCCTGCCAAAGACTGCCCACCTGCAACTGTGCAAGGGCAGACTCAGCCATCAGGTCAAGAGGCAGCATGTGATGCTCTGACTGGAGGCGGGAGCAATAGTGAGAGTGCTTTGAGCAGAGTTGATACTTCCATGTGCCCTTTCTCCACCTTCCCTCTCATGGCCCAAGCATACCTCCCTGCTAGTCAAGAGCTGGAAGCACTTTGCTGTACTTCAGTGAGGTGTTGAATGGCCAAGGAGAGGCTTTCCTCCATCCTATTGAACTGGAAGACTGAGTGTGCAGGCCGTTGGTGAGGGCCAGCAATCACTCAGTTGCTTGCCGTGTCTGATTGTCCACATGGGTGGACACTCTTTCCACAGAAGTACACATCATCGTGAAGGCCTGAGACATCATGGCACTCATAGTGAAGACAGACTCCTCCAATCTTGCACTGTGCCTCTGGAAATGTTGACATAACCTCACACATTTTCTACTGCTGCTTCAGAATTGTCCTCTTCATCGACGGCCCCAAAGGCTCAGCATTTTCTTGCAGCTGAGCAGCGCTTTTTTGGTCCTGCACCCTCCAATGGGGATGTCCCACTGTTCTCCCTGTCTCCAACACCTGCTCCTCTTCAATTGTGATGTGTGTTTCACCATGTGACAACCCAACTACCTGCCTTGAAGGCCCCACTGAAATGTTTCTATCTGAGCTAGTGAAGGTTGTACATGTGATGGTGCTTCCTTAAAGTGCACAACATCCTCTGGTACAAGCTCCTGAGTGACACTAGCAGAACCTATGGGAGATAAAAGATATAAATTCAACTGTTTTGTTTCTTTTTCTTTGCATGTTTCATTTTTTCTCTTCTTTTTGCTTCTGCACAGCAGCTTTTATTTCTTTGGTTTCTTTTCTTGCCCCGTTACCGCTCCCTTTGGACCTGCAACACCATCTCTTTTGTCATTTAATCTCTCCTGTCTTCCACCCTGTACACAGACCTTCCCTTTTGTTCTTTTTCTCACCGTCCTCCATTTTACCTGCTCAAAACCTATTACATTTCTAACTTTTCTGATGAAAGGGTATTGACCTAAAACGTTAACTTTGTTTCTCTCTCCACAAGTGCTGCCAGACCTACTGAGCATTTCCAGTATTTTCTGCTTTTATTATGAATTAGAACTGACAAGGTGAAAGGGTTCAAAGTCATCATTGTGCAGATATATATTTTAGTGGCTGCTGACATCAAATCAACAACAGTGAGGGCTGAATCTTCTGCCCATGGCAAGGCTCCCAGCGCTGAGCCCAAAAGGGGGGGGGCACCGCCTCGGCCAGCTGGAGCCCTACCCGGAGCAATTCTACGCCGCCAGGATCCCTCCTCCAAGTGCTGCCAGCCAATCACGGGGCCGGCAGCTCAGTAGTATCAGCAGCATCACCGGGAGCAATGGCCACTGCCGCTACTGCAAGAAGCCTTGGTCCCAGGCCCAGCACTGAAGCCTGGACCTCAGTTAAGTGAGACAGGGTCACTGAGGCCTGCCAGTCTGGCCCCCGGCGAGGGAGGGGGTAAGGTGGGTATTTAGTGCAGGGGGAGGGTGGTTCAGGGAGGTTTTCCCAGCGGAGACCCTCCGTGGGCACAGATTGCCCACAAAGGAGGGCCCGCCCCATCAAGCCCGCAGGGAGGTCGCCTTGTTTTACTGGGAGAGCTCCCCGTGTGGCAGAGGCCCCCTACCCCGCGGCTGGTTAAATCCCAGTGGCAGCAGGAAGAGGCCCATAAGTGGCCGTTAATAAGCCACTTAAGAACCTCATTTGACCTCTGGGTGGGAAGGCCATCTCCAGCCTAGCCCGGCCCTGTCAAAATTGCATTGAGATGGGGAGGCGATGAGCCCTCTGTCCCCCGCCTCCCATTGCAATTCTATGGGGCCCCCCACTTCCAAACCCATCACAGGGGGCCCATAAAATTCAGCCCTGAGTGTTGTGTGCGATGTGGTGGGTGATAACTAATTCTGTCATCAAGTATCTTGGGAGACCCCATCTCTTGATCGCCAATGGCTATGCACTCCACCATTCTGCTTATCGCCAGTATGCTCAGGTGGCTATGACTGGGAGGCCACTCCAGTTCTTTGTATCTCCTAGCTGTTTTGCACTCTTCTCCTACAAGGAGAGAAAGAAAAGCATTATTAATGTGAGAAATGGAATTTGTTGAGTGGATGGAATAATAACATATGTGAAGTTTGATTGTGAGGGATGGGTGTGAAATGGCACTAAGTTGAGGGTGAATGTCAGTGGTGGCTGCTCAGATGGGGATGTGAGGAGATGCCTCAAGAGAGGGAGGAATAGTGGACCTGCAAGTTGTGTTGGTCTGAGGATTGCTGTGCAGAAGGCTGGTTAAGTCAGAGCGAAGGGGTTGGCATGCCGCTTACCTTTCTTGCCCTGATGAGGTTGTTGAACTTCTTGTGACAGTGTATTCATGAGAGAGGTGAAATGAGTGATAGTGGACCATCTGCCTGTTACATAGCATATTCGACTTTCCTTTACATTGAAGTCAACAGAAAGGAACTTAGGAGCAGGAATAGGCCATTCAGCCCATCGAGCCTGCTCTGCCATTCAATACAATCATGACTGATCAGCCACTTCAATGCCTTTTTCCCACACTATCCTTATATCCCTTCTGTCATTTGTATTTAGAAATCTGTCACTCTCTGTTTTAAACAGACTCAGTGACTGAGCTTCCACAGCCTTCTGGGACAGAGAATTCCAAAGATTCTCAACCCTGAGTGAAGAAATTTCTCCTCATCTCTATCCTAAGTGGCTTCCCCCTTATTTTGAAATTGTGTCCCCTGGTTGTAGACACCCCAACCAGGGGAAATATCTTACCTGCATCTACCCTGTCTATCCCTTTAAATATTTTGTCGGTTTCAATGAGATCGCCTCTCATTCTTCAAAACTCTAGAGAATAGAGGCCCAGTTTCCCCAAATTCTCTTCATAGGACAGTAACGCCATTCCGGGAACAAGTCTGGTGAACCTTCATTGCATTTTCTCTATGGCAATAATATCCTTCCTAAGGTAAGGAGACCAAAACTGCACACAGTACTCCAGGTGCAGACTAATCAAGGTTCTGTACAATTGAAGCAAAACTTCACTACATCTGTACTCAAATCCTCTTGCGATAAAGGCGAACATACCATTAGCCTTTTTAATTGTTTTCTGCACCTACATGTTAGGTTTCGGTGACTTATTGACGAGGACACCCAGGTCCCTTTGTACATCTACACTTTCTAATCTCTTACCATTTAAGGAATACTCTGCATATCTATTCCACCTACAAAATTGGATAACCTCCCATTTTTCCACATTATATTCCATCTGCCACGTTCTTGCCCACTCACTAAGTCTTTCCAAATCCCCTTGAAGTCACTTTGCATCTTCCTCACAACACACATTCCCACCTAGTTTTGTGTCATCCGCGTACTTGGAAATACTACATTTGGTCCCCACATCCAAATCATAGATATATATTGTGAACAGCTGGAGCCCAAGCACTGATTCCTGCAGTACCCCACTAGTCACAGCCTGCCAACACGAGAATGATCCATTTATTCCTACCCTCTGTTTTCTGCCTGTTAACCAATCCTTAATCCATGCCAGTATATTACCTCCTATCCCATGTGCTTTAATTTTGCTAACCAATCTCCTGTGGGGACTTTATCAAAGGCCTTTTGAAAATCCAAGTATACCACATCCACCAACTCCCCTTTATCAATTCTGTTAGTAACATCTTCAAAAAACTTCAACAGGTTCATCAAATATGATTTGCCATTCATAAATCCATGTTGACTATGCCCAATCAGATCATTCTTATCCAAGTGTCCTTTTATCACATCCTTTAGAATAGATTCTAGCATTTTCCCAATGACTGATGTAAGGCTAACAGATCTGTAATTCCCTGTTTTCTCTCTCCCTCCCTTCTTAAATAGTGCGGTGACATTTGCAATCTTCCAATCTGCAGGAACTGCTCCAGAATCCATAGAATTGTGGAAGATGATCACCAATGTATCCATTATCTCCATAGCTATCTCTTTCAACATTCTTGGGAGTAGAATATCAGGTCCTGGGGACTTATCAACCTTCAGCCCCATTAATTTCTCCAATACTACCTTCTTACTAATACTAATTTCCTTCAATTCCTCATTCCCCCTAATCCCTTGGATCTATAATTCTGGGAGATTTCCTGTATCTTCCTCAGTGAAGACAGACACAAAGTAATCATTTAGCTTCTCTGCCATTTCTCTATTCCCCATTCTAAATTCTCCAGACTCTGCCTGTAATGGACCCACATTTGTCTTAGCCAAACGTTTCCTTGTTACGTACCTATAGAAGCTTTTACAGTCTGTTTTTATATTTTTTTTGCTAGCTTACATTCATATTCTATTCTCCCTTTCTTTATCAGTTCCTTCACCCTCCTTTGCTGTTTTCTAAAATCCTCCCAATCTTCAGGTTTACGACTATTTCTGGCAACTTTATAGGCCTTTTCTTTTAATCTTATACAATCCTTAATTTCCTTTGTTATCCACAGTTGACTGCCTTTACTTTTGGGGTTTTTGTGCCTTGAAGGAATGTATAGTTGCTGTAAACTATGTAATACTTCTTTGAAGACTATCTATTGCCTATGTACTATCATACCTTTTAATGTATTTTCCCAATGCACCTCAGCCAATTTGTCCCTCATACCTTCATTATGTTAACCCAATCTATATGCAGATTGAAGTCACCTATGATTACTGTATTACCTATGCTAAATGCTTCTCTAATCTCCTGATTAATGCCATGCTTCACACCACCACTACTGTTTGGTGGCCTATAAACAACTCCTACCAATGTTTGCTTCCCCTTGCTGTTTCTTAGCTCCACCCAAACAGATTCCACATTTTGTTCTTCCAATCTGAGATCCTCCCTTACTAATGTACTGATCCCATCCCTTATTATCAGTGCAACACCACCTCCTTTTCTTTTTTGCCCATCCTTTCTAAATGTCGAATATGCTTGAATATTCAGTTCCCGGTCTTGGTCACCCTATAGCCATGTTTCTGTTATGGCAATTAGATCATACCCATTTATCTCTATTTGGGCCTTTAAGTCATCTACTTTGTTGTGAATGCTGCTTGCATTCAGGTAGAGTGCCCTTAAACTTGTCTTCTTGACATTCTGCATTCTAAGCCTAGTTGACGCTCGCCGTTGTTTCGCCTACCTTCTAATGTCACTTGCTACTTTTCTACCTCCTGTTACCAGCTTGACTTCCTTCCAATTTGAGCTACCCCTCAGGTTTCCATCCTCCTGACAAGCTAGTTTAACCCCCAACAACACTAGCAAATCTCCCTGCTAGTTAGTTCCGGTCTTGTTAAGGTTTTTTTTATATTAGTTCGTGGGATGCAGGCATCGCTGGCTAGACCAGCATTTATTGCTCATCCCTAATTGCCCTTGAACTGAGTGGCTTGTTAGGCCATTTCAGAGGGCACTTAAGAGTCAACCACATTGCTGTGGATCTGGAGTCACACGTAGGCCAGACCAGGTAAGGATGGCAGATTTCCTTCCCTAAAGGACATTAGTGAACCAGATGGGTTTTTACAACAATAGACAATGATTTCATGGTCACCATTAGACTAGCTTTTTTAATTCCAGATTTATTAATTGAATTCAAATTTCACCATCTGCCATGGTGGGATTCAAACCCATGTCCTCAGAGCACTAGCCTGGGCCTCTGGATTACTTGTCCAGTGATATTACCACTACGCCACCGCCTCCCCCGTGTAGCCCATCCATCTTGTACAGGTCCCACCTGCCCCAGAACTGGTCCAATGCCTCAGAAATCGGATGCCCTCCCTCCTATACTAATTCCCAAGGCACGTGTTCAATTGATCAATCCTCCTATTCCTATTCTCACTAGCATGTGGCACTGGGAGTAATCCTGAGATTACTGCTTTGGAGGTCCTGCTTTTTAATTTCCTTCCTAACTCCCTAAATCTGATTTCAGGACCTCATCCCTCTTCCTACCTATGTCAATGGTACCAATGTGGACCACGACCTCTGGCTGTTCACCCTCCCCTAGAAGGATGTCCTGCAGCCACTCCGTGACATCCTTGACCCTGGCACCAGGGAGGCAACACACCATCCTGAAGCCACGTTTACTGCTACAGAAACGCCTGTCTGATCCCCTGACTATCAAATCCCCGATCACTATTGGTCTTCCACTCTTTCTCCTCCCCTCCTGTGCAATTGGGCCAGCCGTGGTGCCATGGACTTTGCTCTGACTGCACTCACCCGAGGAACCATCACTCTCACCGGTATCCAAAATGAAAAACTGATACGCAAGCAAGATAGACTCAGGGGACTCCTGCACTGCCTGCCTGGTTCTCTTAGACTGCCTGGCGGTCACCCATTCCTTCTCTGCCTGAATGCTCCTAACCTGCGGTGTGACAACCTCCCTAAACGTGCTATCCACGTAGTACTCTGCCTCGTGGATGCATAACAGTGACTCCAAACGCCGCTCGAGTTCCGAAACCCGGAGCTCAAGCTTCCGCAGACAGTGACACTTCCTGCAAATATGTTCATCTAGGACACATGGTGTGTCCATGACTTCCCACATACCGCAGGACGTACATTCTACTTGGCCAAGCTGACCTGCCATAACCTAACTTTAACAGCTTTTTATTACAATGAGGAGTAAAATAACTTACCAGTCACACAACAATCAACAATCAACTTCTTCCCCAAAGAGAGAAGCAGCGACTGCAGGCTGAAAAAAGGTCGAACAAAGACAGAAAGGAACCCCTCCCTAACACACCAAACTCCCATTTTACACTCTGTGCACTCAAATTTATTTTCTTTTAAATTTATAGGTCCCCTCCGTACCGAACCCCCTCAATTCAACAAACTCCCTTGTTCACACTCTGTGCCCTCCAGCAGCACTCAGTGCAAAGGGAAATGGGATGGGGTGTGAGATCCACCGCTACTGTATGGTAAAATTGAATGTTACCACCACGGTCAGAAGATGAGAAAGAGATTTGATCAATTATGGCCTCGTCCTGTTCCTAAATATCTTAAATCCTTACTCTTACTATTTAGACTTGTTAATCTTCATTGAGTCATCACTCTTTTTTTCAAACAATTTTATGGTAAATTTTGATGAACACAATATGCTCTGTTATTCATGAAGTTAAAATATAGCATACACGCCCGCGCGTATAGTGCTTGTGGAGACAAATATCCATTCGTTGACACATCCGACCCACAATGGACTTTGATCACCAGACATTGAAGGTGAGGAAGCTCACCTTCCAGGATGACTGCTAAGATGGTCGAATCCACAAACATGACACATGAAAAACTGAGTTTGTTTTGAATTGTACAAACAGCTTGAGAGAGAGAGACTGTTTGCTCCTGGACTGAGAAGACATCTCCTGTCTGCTCCCATCTCTTTCTCACAGAACTCCAAACCCACTGAAGACATGTGAACCTCAAGAGAGAAAAGTCTCCTACATCGAACAAGGGTTAAGAAGAATATTAGGCCCCAATGAAAAGCAAAATCGACCTACAATCAAGGACTCTACAGCGAGCTCTAAGAACAGTAACCAAAACCATCTTCAGATATTGCCTCAAACTTGTCCACTTTATTTCTTCTGCTCTTTTCCATCTCTATCTGCATTGTGTATCGCATATGGTACATCGTGTATCCGTAGGCATTAACTGAATTAGCGTTTAAGTTTAATAAAGTTCAACCTTTCTTCTTTAAACCTAGGAAAACCTGTTTGGCTGATTTATTTGCCTTATAATTGGAAAACAGTGAACAAGGATTCACAAAGTGGGAGCTAAAAACGTGGTGTGTTTAAAATTAAACCCTATTACAGTAAGGCCAGGTGAAGGCTGAGAGGGACCCCCTATGCCCTTTTCTCACGTTGTCGTAGTAGAAATTTTGGGGCTACCATCCTGGATTTTACCCATAGGCAAACAAGAGAAGTGGGAAGCCAAACTGTTCCCAACCAAAAAAGAGCAAGATTTCAATACAGGTTTTCTTGTGGTTGTGTGTGCTTGAATACTAACATATCTGCGACTGAAGCTAGTAGCTCTCCAAGACAGGGTGAAGTAACTTGGGATAAGTTAATGGCTGAGCAGTGTGGAATCACTGTCCGTGCCAAGGCTAGAAAGTCTGAGCTCCTAAGACTAATAGCTAATCATTTTTCCCTTGAATCTGAAGAAGCAGAAACAGGGTTAGAAGCAGACTCTGACAGGGTATTGTTAGCAAAGATACAATTGGAACAGAGGAAACTTGAATTTGAGAAAAGGGAGAAAGAAAGAGGGAGACAGGAGAGAGAGAGAGAAAGAACCTTCCAGAATGAATGCGAAGAAAGAGAGCTAAGATGGCTTGAGTTTACTAGGGGGTGACAGAGTAATCCCAGTGAAAGCATGGCCAATATGGAGCAGCGTAATTCAGGGCTGGGTACAGAATTGTTAAAACTATCTCAACTAATCCCAAAATTCAAAGAGGGAGACATAGAAGAATTTTTTGTGTCTTTTGAGAAACTGGCAAGGCAGCTAAAATGGCCAGCTGAGACCTGGCCTTTTTTATTACAAAGCGTGCCAACTGGAAAAGCCCATGAGGTTTATTCCCTGCTGCCAGATGAGAGTTCATCAACTTATGAACTGACAAAAAAATGCTATCCTCGGGCAATATGAATTAGTACCCAAAGCCTATTGCCAAAAGTTTCGAACCTTCAAGAAGCAAGCTAATCAAACTTATCTGGAGTTTGAAAGAAGCAAGCAGTTGTCTTCTGACCAGTAGCTGAGGGCTCTTAAAGTACAGCTCAACTATGAGAATCTCAGAGAAGGAATCTGTTCGAGGAATTTAAACACTCTCTTCCACCCTCCATAAAGACCCACGTAGAGGAACAGCGGGTACAGAGAGCCTGGCAAGCGGCCGTTCTGGCCGATGAGTTTGCTTTAACTTTTAAGTCGGTTTCCCAGGGGAGAACCTTTCTTAGTCACCTGCACATATCCGAAAAGGATAAAAGGTGTGAAGGTGATAGGAGCCCAAGCAGTCCTGTAAGAGAAAGAAAAGCAGGAGACAGAGGGGGTCACTCCTCTAGGCAAAAAGGAAGATGCTGTGAGTAGGAGTGAGACCTGAAGAGCTGTGTTCTTCCATTGTAATACGTCATCTAAAGGCTGACTGCTGGAAATTAAAGGAAAAACCTGTAGGGTTAATCAGGGCACACATGCTCAGTGAAGAAGGGACCCTGTTTGAAAGCACAGCAGAACAAGCTGTGGCTTTAACTTCAGTAATATTGAGACCCAGGAAGCTTAGTACTGTAAGTGCAGGAAAAGTTAATAGGATTCCTGAAGGCTATCGGATTTTGTATTTGAAGGGAAAGTAACCCCATACCCCTCGAGTGGGGCAAGCAAATCCACAGTAATTTTCAGGAACAAAGGGGTCACTAGATCCCTTTTACTGGGAAAAGGCCTAACCTTTCCCCCAGCGAGTGCAGTGAACACCAGAATGGTGGTGAATGGTATTAGAGGGCACTGTATGCCTGTACCTGTGCACCTGGAGTGCGACCTAGTTTCGGGACAGATGACCGTAGGGATTGTCCCTAGTTTGCCTGTGGACAGGGTTGACCTGTTCCTAGGTAATGATCTGGCAGGGGTGAAGGTGGTAACCCCCACCACCTCCCCCCCAAATAGTGAAAGAAAGACCACAGGAGGTCAGAGAAACAGGACAGTGGCAGAAGACGATCCCTGCAGTTTCCCTGAATGTGTAGTGAATCAGGCCATGATCAAACCAGCTCCCCCAGAGGAGACTGATTTGGCACTGCAGGCAGATGGCCATGAGGTCAGTCTATATGAGACTTTCTTTGGAAAGTTAGAAGACCCAGGGAATGAGTTAAATAGATCTTCCCTAGCCAAGGCTCAGCAAGGTGACCCAGTATTGAGAGAGTTAGCACAGGCTGCCCAGTCTGAAAGTGAAGCAGAGAGAGTCCCTGATTGCTACTATTTAAATAATGAGGATATGGAGTTCTCCTCACAGACCTGAGAGCAAGGAGTGGACAGAATTCATCAGTTAGTGGTACCACAGAGGTACCGGAGAGAAATATTAAGAAGGGCGCACAAGACTACAGTGGCTGTACATGCGGGTATACGAAAGACCAACGCCCGCATAAGACATCAGTTTGACTGGCCAAAACTCCACAAAGATGTGGTGGAGTACTACAGGAATTGCCACATGTGGCAGGTTGAGGGGAAACCCCAACCTACAGTGAAACCTGTACCCTAAGTTCTCTGTCAGGAGGACCCTCCAACAGAGGGCTGGTGAATTGTAAGGGACCCCCACCAAGAACAAAAGGGGACAGGCAGGCACAAGGCTGGCAAAAGTTTAGAAAGGGAAGGGGAAAAAGTGACTAAGAGGGCAGGTTAAAGGAAGTCTGAGAGGAATCCCAGATGAAGACCTTTACTGTCAGGTCAGCTAACCCTGAAAAATGTGAAAAGTTAGACCCCACATCCTATATAAATGCAGACACTGGAAGCACCCCACCAGAGTTGCTAACAGCATTTACAGGAACCTGCAGAGACAAAGAAAGACCTCTAGGGGGCAGAGAAAACATAAGGATAATATCTCATCTGGTCGAAGTGCCACAGGGGAGTGCAGTAGATTTTGCACAAATACTTGCAGGCAGGAGTGTCCAAAGGGGAGATTAGCAAAGAATCTTCCCCCACAGTCAGAAAAAGGGAACCACCCATCTCACTAAAGTCAAAAGCCTTTGCATGACTCAGCAAAGCACTGAAACAGAGACCAGAATAGATACACCCACCACTGACTATCCTGAGAATAAAAAATCTCACATTCCAGGATGACTGCTGAGATGGCCGAATCCACAAACAGACTGGTCAAACTAGCTTGTCACGTGATTAACCTGCTGGGCAACCTGAGCTTTTTTGAATTGTACCAACAGTTTGAGAGAGAGAGACTGTTTGCTCCTGGACTGGAAAGACTGCTCCCATCTCTTTCTCATGGAACTCCAAACCCACTGAAGACACGTGAACCCCAAGAGAGAAAAGTCTCCTATATTGGGCGGCACAGTGGTTAGCACTGCAGCCTCACAGCTACAGCGACCTGGGTTCAATTCTGGGTACTGCCTGTGTGGAGTTTGCAAGTTCTCCCTGTGTCTGCGTGGGTTTTCGCCGGGCATTCCGGTTTCCTCCCACTACCAAAGACTTGCAGGTTGATAGGTAAATTGGCCATTATATAAATTGCCCCTAGTATAGGTAGGTGGTAGGGGAATATAGGGACACGTGGGGATGTGGTAGGAATATGGGATTAGTGTAGGATTAGTATAAATGGGTGGTTGATGGTCGGCACAGACTCGGTGGGTCGAAGGGCCTGTTTCAGTGCTGTATCTCTAAATAAAAATAAATATTGAACAAGGTTTAAGAAGAATACTGGACCCCAACGAAAAACAAGACCTACCTACAATCAAGGAATCTAAGCGACCTCTAAGAACAGTAACCAAAACCATCTTCAGATACTGTCTCAAACTTTTCCACTTTATTTCTTCTACTCTTTTCTGTCTCTACCTGCATGTGTCTATCGTATGTGCATACTAGCATGAGCGCGTCGCACTTCCGTATAGAGGTGTGCAAAGGAAACCCGACCCAAGTCCGAATGCTGGACCTGGAGGCCGGACCCGACCCGACCCAAACCCAACACATGCCGTCAGATCCCGTCGGGGTCAGGTCGGGTGGCAGGCCTTTACCCATGTACTGATGTAAAGGCCTGCCACCCGACCTGACCCCGACAGGTCCCGACGACATGTGTCGGGTTCGGGTCGGGTCGGGTCGGATCAGACTTCCCGGTCCAGAATTTAGGCTCACGTCGGGTTTCCTTTGCTTACCTCTACTTCCGTAGGCGTTAACCGGATTAGAGTTTAAGTTTAATAAAGTTCAACCTTTCTTCTTTAAATCTAAGAAAACCTGTTTGGCTGGTTTCTTTGCCTTATAATTTGAAAGCAGTGAACAAGGATTTACAAAGGGAGAGCTAAAAACACGGTGTGTTTAAAATTAATCCCTGTTACGTAAAACCAGGCGAAGGCTGAGAGGGAACCCCTAGACCCCTTTCTCACCTGGTCATAACAGGAAGAACATACATTTTGGTGATTTATGACTTTATCCCAATCCCTTGATGTTTTACACACTACAGAGTATGTTAAACCCCAATCTGAGGCATTTCTGGATCTTCGCTACGGAGAATATTTTGTCACAAATCTGTCATAACTTGCATTAGCAGGAAAAGTAGATATGAAAAATATATTTAATGTGGATATAATCTAGGCAGTACTGAGGAATATTGCATATTGGAGATGAAGAGGTCAATTTTTGTTTATCACAAGGAATCCATTTTTGAGTTTGGGCCTCATTATACTAAAATCAGTGTGCTGGCCAGACTAATCATGGTCCTTCTGGACAGCTCTCCGGGGCAGAGAGTTCAATGGAACTTGTGATGTCCTCGAGACTTGAGTGAGGTTCAGTCAAATTTGGTATGGATATGAGGCAAAGACAGAGAGACAAAGACTGCAGCAGCTGAACACAAAGGTTCGTCTATTTATTCTATCTGTTTTAGTTTCACTTTCTCTTTGCAAGCATGTGTGCTGCACAGCAGCCTCTAGAGTACACAATGCACAATGCAATTGCAATTTCAAAACACTACAGAACTGCTGTTATTTAAAGGCAGCCTGCACCTCTTAAAGGGGAGATGCACTTTTCATATGCTAATTACTGGCATTCATCTTGCAGAATCTGGACAAGGTGACTGCAACCAGCCACACCCACTGCACATCAGTGGAGTAGATGGCCTAGTAATCTATGAAGGCAATAATATTGTACAAAGATGCTCACAGCGCAACACAGGGCTAGTCAGTGAAACCATGAACTTGGTGAAGCTGACCCTATTGCCTGGTCCTGCTGCTTCTGGTTGTCAATGGGAAAGTGCTGCAAGTGTTTGATCTAGCAAAAATGACATCACTCCACTGCTTAATGCACACATGAACTGTGAATTGATCGATGTTGTTAACATCCACTTTGGCAGCCTGGAAGCCATTTTTGGAAGACATTTTACTTCTATTCCATAGTGATTTTTTAGCATTTTAAGGGTGTCTGGCAATGAAGTTCAAGGCACTAGTGATCTTAACTGCAACAGGCAATGCTATGTTAGCTGTGGCTGTTGGTTGAGACATCCTCCTGAGAGAAGGGTAGCGTCCATATGCACTACTCCTCAGAGAAGTGCAGATATGTTGTCCTGGGTCTATACACTCATTTGGGAGAGTAAGGTTTCCTGCAAGGACACTTCTTTCTCACTGCAGCTGTAGCTTTGAATGCTTCTTCCTCCTGAGCTTCTCTTCCTCTTCCTCTAGCCATAAGACAACTGGAATTAAGAAGTGTTTTGCCAGAAACCTCTTAGGAATTGCAAAAGTTCCACAGCCACTAAGCACACTTTGCAATAATCCAAGTTTGTGGGGCTATGCCGTACACAAATTGGTTGCTGCATTTGCCTGAGTAACAACAGTGATCAGACTTCAAAAGTAATTGATTGGCTGTGAAACATTTTGGAATGTTCTGAGGATGTGAAAGGCACTTTACAAATGCAATTTATTCAATTCCTTCTACCTGTAACATTAACTAACAGTAACAACTCTTAAAATTTGGCTCCATGGTCTCAATTAACTTATGACCAACCAGCATAACTGTTGACATAAATATAGAAAGATAATTTCAAGTTTTGACACTAAAGCCCATATTTATGTTAAGGCATGAAAGAAATCCCAACATGAGCAACAACAATTGCCACTTAGAAACCGACACAAAAATCCATTTGCAACCCTATTCTGTGGATTTTTGCTGGTGGGATGATGATGAGAGGCAAATAACAGGAAGAGGCACTGAATCCGCATGTTAAGGACTTGCTCGTGATGTGGACTTGTTAAACTGAAATGGCAGGAACAGCGTGCAGAGTGGTGTGCAAAGTAAATTTCTATTCAGAAAATCAATTGAGGAAAGATCATGATGTTGAACATCATGCCCAAATTGTGTAAGCGTCAGCACTATGTTGTTTTAAACAGTGCATGTTAGATTTAGGGTGATGCAGGCAAGGTTTGCATTTAGTTATTTGCAAAAACCTACTGATATGCTGGCATGTAAAAAGAATCCTCCAAAGCTACAACTACCTGGTTTAAACATTAAAAAAACACTAGTAAAGCAAACAATTGTTTTTAAAGAGTATGCCAGCATGGCAAAAAATTATATTTACAATAGTTAAACCACAAGGTTTATCTTTACTATTTGGTAACAATTATATTATACATATGTATATAATATTATACAAGTCTGCTTTCTAAATCCATGTAAAATTCAAGACAACTGTAGTGTAATGTCTCAAGAGGAGAATGTATTTCACTCCAGAGCTCTTCTCCCCTGGGATTAGGTGGAAATATGACATGAACAAATCTGTGCAGATAACTGAATTTTACACTGCATTGATCATACTCAGGCAAACCCTTCAAGCTGTTGCTGATTCTTGGCCATGAAGATCTCCCTGTAAGCTCTCTGAGAGATTAGGTATACTGTTCCAGCATTCTGATGAAACCCAGTAAGTCACCAGAAATGCATGTTCAGGGATTTAAAAAAGTGAAAGGAAGTCTGAAACTGAAGAGCTGGTGTCATCAAGTGTTTTGTATAATATCAAATTTTCACATCTCCTTAAGAAACAGTCAATGACATATTTTGGACCTTCTTGTAATTAATGCATAAAACCCTGACTCCATGGGCCAGGGTCAGGAACCTGACACCCAGATAATTTTCGGGTCCTGACCTCGCACCTCCACTACATCACTTACAGGATGCTATTTTTAAATGCTAATGGCCTGTGTGGGCAGGAGGCGAGCTTGGCAGTCAATTACAGGCACCGAGAGCCTCCAGGAGGTGGAAGCCGCTTGCCTGGTGCTAGAGGCAATCAGATCCCCTCTTACCCCAACAACTTTCAAAAGGTATTTGACAAAGTGCCATAACAGACTCGTTTGCAAAATTAAAGCCCTAGGATTAAAGGGACAGTGGCAGCATGGATACAAAATTGACTAAGGGACAGATAGCAGAGAGTAGTGGTGAACGGTTGTTTTTCAGACTAGAGAGAGTGACAAAGTGATGTCCCTAAGGGTCGGTATTAGGACAACTGCACTTTTTCATATATATTAATGACTTGGACATTAGCATACAGGGCACAATTTCCAAGTTTTCAGATGGTAAGAAACTCAGAAATGTAGTAATCAACGAGGAAGATGGTAACATACTCCAGGAGGACATAGACATCCTGGTAAAATGGGTAGACACATGGCAGATAAAATTTAAGGTAGAGAAGTATGAAGTGATACATTTTGATAGGAAGAATGAGGAGCAACGATATGAACTAAATGGTACATTTTAAAAGGGGTGCAGGAACAGTAAGACCTGGGTGTATGTACACAAATCTTTGAAGATGCCAGGACATGTTGAGAAGGCTGTTAAAAAAATGCAGAGAGGATCTTTGGCTTTATTAATAGAGGAATGGAGTAGAAATGCAAGGAAGTTGTGCTAAACCTTTAGAAAACACTGGTTAGGCCTCAGCTGGATTATTCTATTCTATTCTGGGCACCACACTTTAGAAAAAATGTCAAGACCTTGGAAAGCATGGAGAAGAGATTTACTAAAATTATAGTTAAATTTTAGTTATGTGGAAAGACTGGAGAGACTGGGGCTGTTTTCCTTAGAGAAGAGAAAGTTAAGAGGAGGTGATGGCAAAAGAACCAGAGGTGACATAAGGAAACATTTTCTACACGGCAGGCTGCTGTGATCTGGTACGCGCTACCTGAAAGGGTAGTGGAAGAAGATTCAATAGTAACTTTCAAAAGATAATTGGATACATACTTGAAGGAAAAGAAGTAACAGGGCTACGGAGAAAGAGCAGGAGATTGGTATTAATTGGATAGCTCTACCAAAGAGCTGGCACAGACACAATGGGCCAAATGGCCTCATCTTGTGCTGTATCATTCTAGGATTCCATGATCATTATTATAACTATTTTGTGAGGATAAAAATATTTCTTCTAACCTTTAATGGTGTATTTTAATAATGAATTTTGCACTCAATTTCCTTATTTTCATGTGGACAGTTTAAATATAAGAGTTATACTTTCTGCTCAAATTGTTTCTCCCCCACCTTTATCTCAAAAAGAATGGCAAAAAATTACACATCTTCAACTTTAAGATGTGCCTCAATGTACAGTCAGAATGTCACTGACTATGTAATAGATCTCTGGCAGTATCTCTACGGTTTTTAACAGACATCTGAGAATAATGAATGCTAATCTTCCATGCTCACGAATAGCATATCTGGTTGCTTAAAAAGGTGGTACCGCAGAGATGTGAGTCAAATCAGTCAGGTTTTCATCTAAGGAGGCTCAGATTTTTTAAAAGGATCTACATTTATGTAATACAGTTAATCATAATTTCTATAAGAAATGTGTTGCATCATATGCACAAAAAAGATTTGATCTAGATGATAATAAGAGGATAATTTTAGGATCAAAATTCTGTTCTATTGCCAGCATTTTAATGCTAACTTTGAATATCTGATTCATCCATCTTGCTGATGAGAATTTTAATGTTGAATATGGCTTTTACCAGAATGGCATTTATCATAGTTAGATCAAAACTGATTGTTAATTGGTACTATAATAGACTTTTATAGCAGGTTTCACATTTTTAAAAAAAATCACTGAGCAAATAAAACTCCATTTTCCCTGAAGTGACCTTGTCTTTAACATAAGAAGCTTTAAGGGGCTGATAATGTGATCGTTGCACAGCATCACAAAGATTAGCGCTGTTCAGATTCTCAGTACAACTGTGTCTCATAAAGCAAGGTGATTTAATTTTAAAACATTTTGGCATTCCCAGCGTCCAACACATGGCATGTTGGCACGCATGGAGGTGAGGTAAAATCTTAGGTACCAGCAGCCAGAGATGGACTGCCTGAACATTGCAGTCACTTCTGTTACTTTTATTGCTGGGATTGAAATTTTATATCCACATTCATAATGGAAATTCCCTATGTAAAACTTCTTTTAATCATTCATGGGATGTGGGCGTCGCTGGCTAGGCCAGCATTTATTGCCCATCCCTAATTGCCCTTGAGAAGGTAGTGGTGAGCTGCCTTCTTGAACCGCTGCAGTCCATGTGGGGTAGGTACACCCACAGTGCTGTTAGGAAGGGAGTTCCAGATTTTGAGCCAGCGACAGTGAAGGAACGGCGATATAGTTCCAAGTCAAGATGGTGTGTGGCTTGGAGGGGAACTTGCAGGTGAGGTGGTGTTCCCAGGCATTTGCTGCCCTTGTCCTTCCAGTTGGTAGAGGTCACGGGTTTGGAAGGTGCTGTCGAAGGAGCTTTGGTACATTGCTGCAGTGCATCTTGTAGATGGTACACACTGCTGCCACTGTGCGTCGGTGATGGTGGGAGTGAATGTTTGTAGATGGGGTGCCAATCAAGCGGGCTGCTTTGTCCTGGATGGTGTCGAGCTTATTGAGTGTTGTTGGAGCTGCACCCATCCAGGAAAGTGGACAGTATTCCATCACACTTCTGACTTGTGCCTTGTAGATGGTGGACAGGATTTGAGGAGTCAGAAGGTGAGTTACTCGCCGCAGGATTCCTAGCCTCTGACCTGCTCTTGTAGCCACGGTATTTATATGGCTACTCCAGTTCAGTTTCTGGTCAATGGTAACCCCCAGGATGCTGATTTACTCTCAATCATCAGTAAAGTGATGGAAGGTGTCATCAACAGTGCCATCAAGCGGCACTTGCTTAGCAATAACCTGCTCAGTGACACTCAGTTTGGGTTCCGCCAGCACCACTCAGCTCCAGACCTGATTACAGCCTTGGTTCAAATATGGACAAAAGAGCTGAACTCAAGAGGTGAGGTGAGAGTGACTGCCCTTGACATCAAGGCAGCATTTGACCGAATATGACATCAAGGAGCCCGAGCAAAACTGAGGTCAATGGGAATCAGGGGGAAAACCCTCCGCTGGTTGGAGTCATACCTCATGCAAAGGAAGATGGTTGTGGTTGTTGGAGATCAATCATCTGAGCTCCAGGACATCACTGCAGGAGTTCTTCAGGGTAGTGTCCTAGGCCCAACCATCTTCAGCTGCTTCATCAATGACCTTTCTTCAATCATAAGGTCAGAAGTGAGGATGTTCGCTGATGATTGCACAATGTTCAGCACCATTCGTGACTCCTCAGATACTGAAGCAGTCCGTGTAGAAATGCAGCACGACTTGGACAATATCCAGGCTTGGGCTGTTAAGTGGCAAGTAACATTCGCGCCACACAAGTGCCAGGCAATGACCATCTCCAACAAGACAGAATCTAACCATCTCCCCTTGACATTCAATGGCATTATGATTGCTGAATCCCCCACTATCAACATCCTAGGGGTTACCATTGACCAGAAATTGAACTGGAGTAACCATATGAATACCGCGGCTACAACAGCAGGTCAGAGGCTAGGAATCCTGAGGTGAGTAACTCACCTCCTGACTCCCCAAAGCCTGTCCACCATTTTCAAGGCACAAGTCAGAAGTGTGATGGAATACTCTCCACTTGCCTGGATGGGTGCAGCTCCAACAACACTCAAGAAGCTCGACACCATCCAGGACAAAGCAGCCCGCTTGATTGGCACCCCATCTACAAACATTCACTCCCTCCACCACCGACGCACAGTGGCAGCAGGGTGTACCATCTACAAGATGCACTGCAGCAATGCACCAAAGCTCCTTAGACAGCACCTTCCAAACCCGCGACCTCTACCAACTAGAAGGACAAGGGCAGCAAATGCATGGGAACACACCACCTGCATGTTCCCCTCCAAGTAACACACCATCTTGACTTGGAACTATATCGCCGTTCCTTCACTGTCGCTGGGTCAATATCTTGGAACTCCCTTCCTAACAGCACTGTGGGTGGACCTACCCCACATGGACTGCAGCGGTTCAAGAAGGCAGCTCGCCACCACCTTCTCAAGGGCAATTAGGGATGGGCAATAAATGTTGGCCTGGCCAGCGACGCCCACATCCCATGAATGAATTTTTTAAAAATCAGCGATGGTAATGCCATTGAATGTCAAGGGGGGGATGGTTAGATTCTCTCTTGTTGGAGATGGTCATTGCCTGGCACTTGTGTGGTGCGAATATTTCTTGCCACTTATCAGCCCATGCCTGAATAGTGCTGAACATTGTGCAATCATCAGCAAACATCCCCACTTCTGACCTTATGATTGAAGGAAGGTCATTGATGAAGCAGCTGAAGATGGTTGGGTCTAGGACACTACCCTGAGGAACTCCTGCAGTGATGTTCTGGAGCTCAGATGATTGACCTCCAACAACCGTAATCATCTTCCTTTGTGCTCGGTATGACTCCTACCAGCGGAGAGTTTTCCCTCGATTCCCTTTGACTCCAGTTTTGCTCGGGCTCCTTGATGCCATACTCAGTCAAATGCTGCCTTGATGTCAAGGGCAGTCACTTTCACCTCACCTCTTGTGTTCAGCTCTTTTGTCCACGTTTGAACCAAGGCTGTAATGAGATCAGGAGCTGAGTGAACCGGAGAGAACCTGTCACACTAATTACATTGCAGTGCTTCCACTGGCAGGAGGGTATAATTAAAGTGTGACCAATCTATGTCGGCACTTTCCATTACAAATGTGGACATAATTTATAATTCTTTACAAATTTTACAATTCACTTGTTAGGCCTCAGCTGGGGTATTGCGTACAATTCTGGGCACCACATTTTAAGGAGGATGTCAAGGCCCAGGAGAGGGTAGACAGAAGATTTACCAGGATGATACCAAGAATGAAGAACCTCAGCTATGTGGAGAGACTGGAAAAGTTGGGCTCATTCTCCTTAGTGCAATGAAAATTATGGGGAGACCTAATGGAGATATTCAAAATTATGAGAGGTTTGATAGAGCAAGAAGGGAGAAATTGTTTCCTCTGGCAAGTAGGTCAGTATACAGAGGTCGTAGATTTAAAATAATTTTTCGCACAGCGGGTTGTGAAGATCTCATACTTCTTTGGCCTCCTCATCTCGAGAGACAATGGGTAAGCGCCTGGAGGTGGTCAGTGGTGTGTGGAGCAGCGCCTGGAGTGGCTATAAAGGCCAATTCTAGAGTGACAGGCTCTTCCACAGGTGCTGCAGAAAAATTTGTTTGTCGGGGCTGTTACACAGTTGGCTCTCCCCTTGCGCTTTTGTCTTTTTTCCTGCCAACTGCTAAGTCTCTTCGACTCGCCACACATTAGCCCCGCTTTTATGGCTGCCCGCCAGCTCTGGCGAGCGCTGGCAACTGACTCCCACGACTTGTGATCAATGTCACAGGACTTCATGTCGCGTTTGCAGACGTCTTTAAAGCGGAGACATGGACGGCCGGTGGGTCTGATACCAGTGGCGAACTCGCTGTACAATGTGTCTTTGGGCATCCTGCCATCTTCCATGCGGCTCACATGGCCAAGCCATCTCAAGCGCCGCTGACTCAGTAGTGTGTATAAGCTGGGGATGTTGGCCGCCTCGAGGACTTCTGTGTTGGAGAAGTTGTGAAGATCTCATGCACACTACCTCAAAGGGTGATGGAATCAGATTCCCTAGGAACTTTCAAAAGGCAATTGAATATGTATTTGAAGAGGGTTATGGGGATAAAGCTGAGGTGTGGGACTAAATTGGACAGCACTTTCAAAGTGTCAGCATAGGCACAATGGACCAAATAATCTCCTTCTGTTCTTTAAGATGCTTTGATTCTATGATATAAAAAAATTGGAAAATGTTTGACTTTACACTGGGCACTGAATTACATCTGTACACTCTCATCCGCTTTACCTGAAGACAACACTCATTCTTGACTCCCAGTGTGCATAATCGCAGGATATCAATCAGTTATTTAAGTAAATTACACACTAATCTTGAACGCCAGTCGTGCTTCAGTTCCACATTGAGTGCATTGAATGGGTGCTCGGCCTTGGGTCTCCATGTCTGATAACATGGGGAGGCAAAATCCATTACACTTCAGTGCACTGGCCACCTGTGATCTCACGATCAGTCCCTAAATATATATTTTTAAGTAAAGAAAGTGAATTTGAGAATAACAGAAAAGAAATCATGAATAAGAAACATTTCTACTGTAAAATCACTTCTGTCAGAGATTTGTCTTACCAGTAATTCTGATGTGTTTAACTGTATTTTGGGGAAAACATCCATTTTCTAGCAGCCCATTCTTTATGAGCATTAATGGTCCTCCATAAAGTAAGAACATTAAAATAAAGCAGATGCAGCCTTATGGTTGTTCACAGTATAGAATGTCATTTGTTCTCTGAGAACGATAATGATACCATGCTCCATTGCACTCATCAAACACACAATGGTAATTTTCTCTTCAGGCATTTGATTTAGGAAAGAATAAAAGTAAAATTCAGAGCTTTAAAAATAAAAGCACTGTTGACTGTCCCCTCTGCATCACCTGCAGCCAACAGGAAGGGCAGATAATCCTCTTTCAGGCCCCCACCAATGCCAATCTATGCAATAGCTCTGCATTTAATTTTTTTCCTTCCCTCCCCCACAAGTGACAAGGTACTTCACAGCTCTCCACAGCAGAGTGGGGGAATCGTACATTCACCTTCTCCCCACTACTGCACTGCACTATATCCAGTGCATTGCAGTACTTCATTGTCACCCATACCATTTCAGTAGATTTTATAACACAGCATAAACTTTATCAAAACTGACAGTCATAATAACTTTACTGTGTGTGTGCAGTGTAACTCCAGTAGTCCAATCCAAGTACCACTCTGCAGTAGCAACAGTTGTGTCTGGCGCCAAACACCTGGATTTATATTTGTTACCGCACTATGCTCATTACACCTTGCTTCCTCTCTAGTTCTCAGCACATCTACTACAAGCTTCAGCACCATACATATCCACTTATCTTTTCAACAGCCACTCACTAACTCTCTCCCTGTCCTTCTGTAGGACAAAACAGCAATTAATTCCAGGGAGAGGAGCAAGCTCAGAGCAGGAGTATTTAAGGAGTATCACAGCATTGGAGAAGGTGAAGTTGCTAGTTTACCTGAGCAGGGTGTCTGCAATTTACTTGTAACCCTTCATTCGCTCAGTAAATAAACTTCTTATTTTTCTCTTTCCCCTGGGTCTTTTGAGTAGATAGAAGCACCTCATAAAATAATGATACTCCTGAGGATGCACTGTAATGGGCGGCACAGTGGCGCAGTGGTTAGCACCGCAGCCTCACAGCTCCAGCGACCCGGGTTTGATTCTGGGTACTGCCTGTGCGGAGTTTGCAAGTTCTCCCTGTGGCTGCGTGGGTTTCCACCAGGTGCTCTGGTTTCTGCCCACAGCCAAAGACTTGCAGGTGGATAGGTAAATTGGCCATTGTAAATTGTCCCTCGTGTAGGTAGGTGGTAGGAGAATTAAGAGAAGGTGGGGATGTGGTAAGGAATATGGGATTAATGTAGGGTTAGTATAAATGGGTGGTTGATGGTTGGTAAAGACTCGGTGGGCCGAAGGGCCTGTTTCAGTGCTGTATCTATTAAAAGAAAATGGCTTCCATCACTCCCAGGTACCAGCACAGATATTAGCACTCAGTCAGATAGTCTGCTGAGGGTCTGAAACTGGTGCAACAGCCAGCACCAGGGAGCAGCAACAGATACTAGTGCAGGGACAACTCAGCAGACAGCTCACTGGAGGGTGAGGTCCCCTCCCAGCTCTGCAGAGCTGGACAGAGATGAGGACTTCAGGGGCTCAATCATAAAAAGAAAACTGCTTGCCTCACACAAGCAGTGATATGAGGTATTGGAAGGCCTGACAAGAAATTTAAGCAACTATGGTTGAAAATATGATGCAGTCCACTTCCAGCTAGTGTGGTGTCATGTTGCATGGAATCAGCATTCACCCTTTCAGAGTGTGGCCACCTCTAGGGATGCTGCACAAAGGGAGTCAGTGACACCAGACTTTGCAACTTTGGTGGAAGCTCAAATGGCTGCTGTGCAGGTTCTGGGCTCTACTTTGGAAAGATTGGTGTGCCAAATAGATAGGGGCCTTCAAAGAGTCACTCATCTTCTGCAGTTTGCACTCCCACAGATCAGTGGACGTGATGTGCTGCAACCCAATGGGAATGGCAGTGGCATGATGGGAGCAGAACATGAAATCTTAGTACAGGGCATTGGTGAGACCACACCTTGAGCACTGTGTGCAATTTTGGTCTCCTTACCTTAGGAAAGACATACTTGCCCGATAGGGAGTGCAACAAAGGTTCACTAGACTGGTTCCTGGGATGAAGGGATTGTCCAATGAGGAGAAATTGAGTAAACTAGGCCTATAATTCCCTGGAGTTTAGAAGAATGAGGTAATCTAATTGAAACATATAAAATTCTCAAGGGGCTGTCAGGTAGATGCTGAGAAAATGTTTCCCCTGGCTGGGGAATCTAGAACATGGGGCCATAGTCTCAGAATAAGGGTTCAGCCATTTAGGACTGAGATAAGAAGAAATTTCTTGACTCAAAGGGCTGTGAATCTTTGGAATTCTCTACCCGAAGAGCTGTAGATGCTCAGTCATGAGTATATTGAAGACAGAAGTCAATAGGTTTTTGGGTACTCAGTGAGTTAAGTCCAACAGAGCAGTTATACTGTAACCTCCCCATTCAACTCAGTACACCCCATCTCCCCACCCCCACCACGCTGCAAGTGAATTGGGAGAGTCTGCATTGAGTTGTGAATATATTTGTACACTCCTGCACAATTCCCCCACACAGGGACCAGGGTGTCAATTCGCTGGCCTCCCAACCCAGAATTTATAGGTAAGATAACATATTTCTTCTTTGATTTAATAAAGTACAGTATGTCATTTCTCATGGACTGAAATGATGTTGTAACTTAAGATGAGTTAATAACTGCTTATGTAAAGGCTTTGTTTATGACGTATGGCAGAGAAATAGTTGTCCAAGTGCTCTGATCTTATGATTGTCAAAGATTTATTCATTTTATACTTTATTTGTTGAAGATGTAAGATATAAGTGAAGAATGACAGGAGAATTATATTTGTTCAGTGAGATGTTAGGTTGTCGAAAACTGTGGGTTCATTGGCTTGACAAAGTTGTACTGGGCAATACATTGTGTTAATCTCATACTGACATCATGTTAAGACAATGGTGATGCCGAGCAGACTCGATATATCTCTAGTTTGCAATGACAACCGCCCAGGTGCAATGCAAGGTCAGAGTGTGCATAATGTATCTTTCTTGAATGTGGTTGACTGTTGAGCAGATTCTTTTGTGTTTGAGTAAAGCTCATATTCACACATGCATTTAAGATTCTGTGTCTAATGCTGCCCATTCATTATTATTTAGGTGTGTGGCAGACTCGACTGTCTACTGTTATGGCCACGTGGTGAGAGGTGTGAGTGGCCATGTGGTGATGGGTGTGGGTGGTTCCCACTGTTCAACTCCCGCCTGACTGCAGCAAGTGTTTTTTTTTAATGAGGTCTTAACCCCTTTGTGTTTTATCTGTCAAATAAACAGACAGCAACAAGTTTTCTTGTAGGTTTAAAGGAGAAGATTAATTATTTCTTGAGCAATACACCTTACCCTTAAATTGTCGCAACCGCATCCACTCACACATTCAATTGTGCATACACACACACATACACGCATACACACACAAGAGACAGATAGAGAGGGAAAGGGGTAAGTGGTTTTTAAGTGAGGCAGGGTTTCGGGATTCACTGTAAACCTGTTGAATTCTCTCGGAGGCCAAGTTCTCTTTGGTTGTACGCCTGAGGTGTTTGTTGATTTCTCTGTTGGCTTTGAAGGTATTCTTTTGTTTGTACCGGCCAGTAGAAAGTTTGAATATACAAAGCCAGGTCTTTTAACCTTTGGTAGCACATTGCTCACTTTTTTGAAAGAAAGGTCCATTTTTATAACTCTTCAGGGTGAGTTCTTGCAGGTTCAATCACAGCACTTTATGTGAGCATCACAGCTCCCCCACAAGGGACAAAAATGAAATTCTTTGGGTTTCATCTTTTATGTTTTTTTTTGGTTTAGAAAGAATAAAAAAGGTATAGGAGTCACGCCACTGCATAAATGGCATGCACATCTCAATCTCACAACTGCTACAGCTGGCATTGTCTGTCACAGCCATTTCTTGTTCAAGTTTAAGTTTTACATCATCCTTTCTCTGGATGAGGCACAATTATAATTCACTTTCATTTCTGGGTTTTGAAGTTTTATCCCAGGAAAGCTTCTGTTTAGAACATTTGTTATTCTCTTTTATCCCACTTTTACTGTTCCAAGGCTTATGATATGCACATTTCCATTACTGCATTGTTCTGGGTTGCTTGTAAATTTCACTGTAGAAGCTTTAACCCCTTAACTGCTGTTTTCACAACACATGGGCTTAATAGTTCAGGTTCTTCTCTCTAGGTGGGTATAAATTATTTTTTAACCCCTGTGAGGCATTTGGTGTCCAGTGGAATAACAGAGTCAAATGAACTAGAATCATGTGTTCCAAGTGCTTTTTCCTGCCTAACATAAGGGATATGGGGATAGTGCAGGAAAGTGTTGATAAGGTAGAAGATCAACCATGATCTTATTGAATGACAGGGCAGGCTCAAAGGGCCAAATGGCCTACTCCAGCACCTATTTCTTATGTTCTTACGTTGACCTCTCTTAGGATGTTAGAACAGCTGCTTCCTCACCATTCCCCAACCCCAAAACCAATATATGCTATTGGGCCAGCAAGTCAACTGGGACAGAATGCCCAGCATCAGCATGTAATGTATTTGTATAATATGCTAATGATGTGATAATGTAATGATATGATGATGAAATGATGTAAATAATTCCTTGAACTAGCCATGCTCGGTATCCATCTTGTCTGATAGTGCCACCCAAATACAACACAGAAAAAAGCAATGAAGTTGAGATAAAAGCCCATCAATATAGGCAGCAAACAGCAGAAGGGACAGCAGTGAACAAGATTAGCCAGGTTCTGGTGACCTACCTGCTCAGATGCCAGAAATTTTGGCTGGTTTGTGCAAAGCCTGAGCCTCAAGCTGTTACCTCGGTGGACTGGGATGCTGCAGGGTCCTAGTGTGCATCAGGTTCAAAGTGTTAATTCAGGTAAGAGAATATTTTCAACTATCCATTAGACTGATTTTAGGTATCACTGTTATGGACAGCCACAGTAAATGGTTTACTAGGTTGCTGTGAATTTTGAAAACATGACAATATGGCTGCACCCACGGATACGTCAGAAGGCTAGGAACATATCAGAGGCTTCGAGAACCATTCAGTTCGTATATTTATGGACTTGTTTTTCAGAGCTAATAACATTTTTGAACTCAAAGGTGATAGTGAAGAGGTCAAGACTCAGAATAGGTAATTCTTGAGCTCAAGAAAGCAACTTAACGAACACAAATTGGCCCAGAAATGTATCGCATGCTAACAGACCTTCCTACTCCCAACAAAGCAAAAGGTGTGCCATTCGAAACAAGCATCACCAAGTTGGAGGAACATTTCAATCCTAAGCCACTACAGAAATCTGAAAAGAAGTGAAACAGTTGGTGAGTACGTTGAGGCACTGAGGAATTTATTACTACATTGCAACTTTGGCACATTCTTGGACCATGCATTACAAGACAGATTTGTACGTGGATTGGTGGATGAAAGACTGCAACAGAGGAAGAGAATCTTCAAGTGGTGGATGAAGTGTTAAAAATGTGAAGTTGTAAAAGAGCAAGTGTGCTTTTGTGCAATCTGAGGTAGTGTACCTTAGCTTGAAAATCAATGAAAAAGGACTGCAGCCATTGAAATAAAAGATAGAGGCTACAGTCAATGTCCCACATCAAAAGATGTGTCTGAGCTTAGATCTTTTCTGGGCATGGCCCAATACTACTCACAATTTCTGCCTGAGTTTGCAATGGTGTTAGCTCCACTACATGAGTTGTTGAAGAAAGGTGTGAAATGGAAATGATCTAATGCACAAAAAGATCCTTATGATGTATGTAAGAGAAGCTTGACCAATGATGTACTACACATTCATTACAGCACAAATTGTGACCTGAATCTAGCATTTGACGCTTCAAACTATGGTGTTGGTGCAGTGATCAGTCATTGTCGTGTATTGAGAAATGCATTGCACATTTTGTCCACTTAAGGCTACCATACATACAAATACCAGCAAAGGGAGTCTGGAAGAGAATAAAGGAATACTCGTTTTAACAGCATAAGCTTCCCAAGAACATGACAATGGTGATGTGGATGATGAAAGTAGGAAACATTGCTTAGTTTAGTTTAGAGATTCAGCACTGAAACAGGCCCTTCGGCCCACCGAGTCTGTGCCGACCATCAACCACCCATTTATACTAATCCTACACTAATTCCATATTCCTACCACATCCCCACCCTGTCCCTATATTTCCCTACCACCTACCTATACTAGGGGCAATTGCTAATGGCCAATTTACCTATCAACCTGCAAGTCTTTGGCTTGTGGGAGGAAACCGGAGCACCCGGAGGAAACCCACGCAGACAGAGGGAGAACTTACAAACTCCACACAGGCAGTACCCAGAATTGAACCCGGGTCTCTGGAGCTATGAGGCTGCGGTGCTAACCACTGCGCCACTGTGCCGCCCCGGCTTTCAGATGTGAAGCTTTTGGAAGGTGTTGTCTACTTTCTGTAGATAGCATTTTAAGTTGGATATTTAGGGAACACATTAAGGCTGTGTTAGGCACACACAGGAGGCACTCCAGCACAGGATTAGCAACAGGAAAGTTTGCACAGTGTACGCACACCCACTGACCTCATCAAAATAACCAACCAGTCAAAACAAAATCTCAAATCATTACGGAAAAGTTTTTCTTTGAAAAGAATGCAATCCCGGATCCTTGATCATGCATTATCACTGTGTTCCTGATCAATATGACACTTTCTATGCCCAATCTGCCACCTTTTGATGTGCATTCGGAGTGATCATCTGTGTTCCCATGTTGGCAAAAGTGGCTGCGACATTTGAAAGGCGCAATAGCAGGTTTCGTAATCACAGATGACAATAGAAAAATGGCCTTACTTCTATACTATGGAAGTGAAGAATTGGAAGACATCTTTGAGACATTTACACCTGAGCAAAATGACTATGACTCAGCAATAAATGCACTAACAAACTATTTCACACCCAAAAAAATACAATATACGCAACCATTGTTTTCTGACACACTAATCAAGAAGCAAACAAGAGAATTGCCAATATGGCACATGATTGAGCTAACTGGCAACCAAATGTGACTTCTGTGATGTTGAACATGTCAAATGGGAAAGCTAAACACAAATGATCAAAGGTTATCTCTCTAGTCAACTACGCCAAAAAGCACTCGAGAAATACGGAAAGCTGTCAGAGCTGTTGGAGTTAGCAAGATCACTATCACTCGCAGAGTCCAGAGCTACTAAAGTTGACGCTACCAACAGTAACCACCACACTCCAATTTCAACTCCTGTGAATGCTGTTCATCGCTCAGGAAACCACCTGCAAAACAACAATAGCAGTCACACAAACAGGGTTGTGACTTATCCAAAGAATGTTTTTATTGTGGCAGTGCTTACCACACACCGGACAGAGTGTCCTGCTGCTGGTGAATGGAGTAAAGCTTGTGAAAAACCCAACCACTTTGCTCCTGTTTGTTGCTCATTAGCTCCATGACCAATACCAACAGAAGGGTGCTACATATGCATACCATAGCAAAAGGACAATAGAATGTAGCCAAAGTAGAAGCAGATGACCCTAAATATATAATAAGTAAATTAAAAGTAAAATACTGCAGATGCTGGAAATCTGAAATAAAAACAAAAAGTTTGGAAGGTGCTGTGAAGGTGGTTTGGTGAGTTGTTGCAGTGCACCTTGTGAATGGTACACAATGGGCCGGTGGTGGAGGGAGTGAATGTTTAAGGTGATGGATGGGGTGCAGATCAAGTGGGCTCCTTTGTCCTGGACTAGGACACTTGCCTTTCATCTCTTGGACTGGACTGGGGTATAATTCTCTGCTACCTGCTAGCTGCAAAAAGTTCTATGTAAAGTGAGTTTGGGCTGTCTTAATTGAGATTGTAGTGGGCTTACAGCACAAAACAGCCCTAATTTGGCACCAATTGGTCAATCGCACCTAGAGATGACATCATATCGAATCGTACAATATTAGGCCTGACATGACTGTGCTGGCTTTCTGAAAGAGTTCTCCCTTCTCCTTTGGTGATGTGAAAAATGGAAAACTGTCATGCTGGTGTAGTATAGAGGCTGCTCCTCTGGGGTTGTGGGAGTGTAAAGAGTGCTGTAGCTGCCCTGGGAGTGCTTAGGGTGCTAGATTTGGGTGCCTATAGTGGGAAATTCGAGCACATCAAAAAAAACCTCGGTTTAAATTTTCCACATTGGTTCTCCTGATGTTCTAGAAGAGCTTTAGTTGGAAGATAGATGCAAATCTTTGAGAAACAGCCCAAACCATTGTATATGCCATTTCTCTGGGGTTTCTGCTGCTCTTCTGCTAAAATGTATTTCTGTCTTACAGCATCTACCAACCTTAGGTATCCATTTTATATAGGGAAATGCTACCCCTTTATGTCTAACATGCATTGGTTTCATTATTGCTTCCAATGCTGTTACACCTTGGAGACCTCATACCTTGAGGCATTGCAAATCATAGTGCCATATGTCTGCAGGGAAATAAAAATCAAGATTGGCTGAAATACAGACTCGTGTTGTTACCAAACAAACATCTGGCTGACCAAATGTGACCAATTCAACAGTAAAAAGGGGTAGTGGGGAATATTTTAAGCATTGACAAAGATGCAGAGTTGATTTTCCACACACAGTTGATGGTTTACTAACCCAGAAATATATATTCTGTTGAGTATAAAACATGCAAGTGTCTCCAAAAGACAGGGATAGCTGACCAGTGTAGCTACCAGGGCTATCATGAATATACATTCTGCTCTATAAAATGTGTGCAAGTTAAGTTGCATAAAAGGTACAATTTATAGTCTTTTCAATGGTTCATAAACATGTGAGGCTGGTAATGTATACCAATAAAAAATTAATGGAATAACAACAGCTCGAGTTTTAGTACACATACTGAATACAGCTTGTAACAATTCTTCAAGTAGCTGTAAATTATATTACATTGGCCTGAGTTTTCTTGTACAATTACATTGCTCATGAATATAATTCACCAACATATAATCAATGCTAACTATAACTGACAAAACAATTGGCTTCCAATGAGTTAAACTGGTGCTGCTTCTTTGTTCAAAGTGACCTTTGTGAGTGATTTTCTCACTTTGAGAACTGCATTAATATTTCTTCAACAACATCAAGAAATGCAAATAAGGTTGGTCTTGTGGATTGTTTGGAGGATGCCATGAAATAAGTTGATTCAGGGAACAAGTGTAAAGTGTCTCAAGTGATTTGGATGAACACATGCAAATAAGATGATAACTACATGGTGATATCATTGACTCGCTTTTCCATATTTTTATCTCATCTGTGCTAGTGCCTGTGCTCCTCTATTTCAATGAATGCCCAGGCTTGCTAGATGTTGTAACCAAAAACAAGCTTAAAGAGCCCAGCAGCTATAGGTGTAAGAAACCTGGGGTGGGGGGAGCAATTTTCAACCCTATGTGAAAAGCAGGAATGAAATGGGTCAGGCATCCACTGCACCTGCCTGATGACCTGGGCGAAGGGCATGAACCATTTTCAGGTTTGTATCTCTTTTCATAGAAACTTAAACCACACGGAAGCAGGCCATATTCTCATCGTGCCTGTGCCAACTCTTTGAAAGAGCTACCCAATAAGTCCCAATCCTTGTCCTTTCCCTCTAGCTGAGCAAATGTCTATATGTTGAGTGAGCTGTCAGCAGTATTCACACTGGTTATTGGCAGCTCACTCATTAGGATTGGAGTGAATTCAAGTAGGAGTGATGCTATTCAAAGGCAGTGACGCATCTCCTAAAAGTGCTGAATGTTTCTGTGTTTGAACATGGAATGTTCAGAATGAGGACTGTAAGGTCCTCAATATTTTCAGACAGCACCTTGTGGAGGAGGTCAGCAGGAGGATGGAAGTTCTATTTCTGCCTGATAGGAGCAGGGTGCTAAGGCAACCGTGAGCAGAAGAAGCCAAGCAAGCACACATTGAGCTGGCTGATCTGAATGGGATGGTAGTCTGGTCACTACAAGCATTCCTGAGATAGGGACAGGAAAATTTAGCCAAATTCTTGATCCTGATTACTATCCAGGGATTCCTGCTGAAAATTGTACATATGTGAAGATTGGCTAAAGGCAGACTTAGGTATAGCTGTATAAGTATTCAGTTCAATCTCATGTGATTACAGTTTTTGAATTTTTTTTATTTATAACTAGTTTGTAGCTAGAAATAATGAAATGGTTAAAGTTGTCCATTCCCAGGCTGTTTTAGAGTATAATGTGCCAGGTTACAATTTAGCTGACACTGTTGTTTAAGTTTTGCTGAGGTTACAGGATGGATAATTTGAGTTTTGACCTATTTTGTAGCCACATTGTGGAATGAGATAGCGAAGACCGTCTTGAAATAGGAAACGAGACAATAGGGCAGAATGGTAAACAAGTTGGCATCTGTTGTTTTGAAGGAAATACTTCCTTTCTGAGTGTCTTGCTCACAATAACACTTGACATGCCATAATAAATCAACAATGATAATGTTCATGAGAAACAGACTATAAGAATCTTAAGCTTTTCTTAACAAGTTGCAGAGAGTTGGGTTCGAAAAGGAGTGTCATGGTTATGTCTCTACCCAGGGAAAACACAGTAATATTGTTTGTTTGTATGCCTACTGCTTAAAGGTACTTTGTGTGTCTGGACTTGGTCGAATACAGTAATGGGAGAATGCTACAAACTATGTTTGGTATTGGAATCAAACTACTTACATAGCCATGATGCTTCTAAGTTCTAATAGCTAGCTGGTAGAGTCTGGACTCACACATGAAAAATTACCATCCGTTTGAACTATCAGTCACTCATTAAATTGGACTCAACTACACAAGCAGTATGATGAGAACATCCTTGTGCTGGACTGCCCCTTGCATCTGGAAATTCCTGTGTAAGTGGCCAATCTATTTCATATATAAAGATATGCTATTTTCCAGGGCACTTCCTAGGCCTATACAATAGTTATGCAGTCCATCTTTATTTCAACTGGATCTGGGAAACCTCAACTCACTTGGCATGCTGGCCTCCATAGGTACGTCTGGTCCCACTGGGTAGTGGAATGTGAACTCTTGGTGTAAGATTGTGAAGTCCCACTCTTTGCTCGTCCCCTGCTGGCGTCTCCATCATAAGAGGTGGGCTGAAGTTCCACCCTTTACAAGGTAAGTTGGAAATTCCCAGAAATGTCGGAGACCTGGAAGTCAAGGTCACCACATTCTCTGGGGGTGGTGGGGTAAGGATGGGGTAGTGGGGGGGAGGGGGGGCTGGTGGTGCTGTTCTGTTGTTATTCCCACTGGCATTACAGAGGGAAACTGGCGAAATGCCCGAGAAATTTTGTCCTGTTTGTTTACAACGCAGAGCAGGTGTAGCGGAGAAATATTTCCAGTTTCTGTTGCTAGAACTGAAACATTCACTGTGAATTCCCTGAAGTGGGATGTGCTGTGCATTCTGTGACATGCCAACAGGCTGTCAGCATTTATACCGACTGCAGCACTTGAATGTCAGCCAAAAAGCAAAGCTGTCACTTCTTGTCGTTATTGTCAAGCAAAACAGTGGAAAAATATTAATTATGTGGAATGAACCTCTGGTGAACCTAGATCATATGTTCTATGAATGTATTATTACATTAAAATAAATTAATGTGCCATGAAATTAATATTATAAATGTGAGATAACTTACATTTTAGCTAGATCCGCAGATTGCTTGAAAAACCCTTATAAAGTAATGTAATACACAAAGCAGCTTTGGTAGCTTTTGCCATGCTCAATTTTTAAAAATTAGAATGCCTTTTAACATTGTGCATTTTATTTGACTGTAGACTCATGTTTCCAACAGTGTTGAATCATGTTTAGATTTGGAATCATTTTAAAACATTCTCAATCTCATTGAATTTTTTTGTTAAAGATATTACTAAAATCTAAGTAAGTCAACATGGTCACATGACCTCTGTATTTGTGAATTCAACTGGAAATCCATAGTTATGCAATTACGGATGTAGACCAAGAATTAAACTAATTGTACATGCTCAAAATTATCTACATATATTCAGGGTTGATAATAAAATAATTTTTTGGGCCTCTTGGAACATGAGGCTCAATTTTCTCCTCTGTCCTGTGCCAGGTGTTCAATGGGTGCAGTTTTCCCCAGGTTGACTAGATTTTCTGCCTCAGACCATTAGGAGCCCAGCATAATTCTGCCCTTAGCAGGACTTTGTACTGGGAAAGAAGGGTGGAAATAGGACCATAGCCACAGGCTTGACAAACCCAAAGATTGTGCTGGTACAAGAAGGATAAAAACCCATTGGTTGCAGATTTCTTGTTGGGATTGCCCTTCAGAACCTCTGATGCCCCACTACCAGTTTTAGGACATTTCTGCATTTGGGAGCCCAGTGATGGACACACATGAAGTTGAGGCAGAGTGCCTGTGAACACTCCTTCCTGTTAATTAACATCACTGTGCTGGAGCTGTGTTTATGAATGCCTAGAAAGTCTGGGGCAATGAAATGATAGAATGTGCCTCTGCCATCATTTCCTCTTCGTGGTGCCTGGAAGCTGACCTTTACCCATTTATAGGAAAGAGAAAGATCATCAACAAAGGTCATCTCTTTGTTGTGTTGGATTCACATGTCAGAATATCCAGTTTAGAATTCTAGCATGGGCTGCCCCTTTAAGTGTCAGATGTCTCAAAATGTAGCTGCTATGTAGCTGCATTGATACCAGGTGATGTTTCAATTGTTTCTGGCCATTTGCCATCGTTGCTAAAGGAGGGCAACACTGAACAGAGGACAGGTTGAATTGTGGGGATGGAGGCATAGGAATGAAGGGATAAGAGGTGATAAGTTTTAATCGTGGATTATTGCTTTATTAATGGTGAACAATATTGATACTACAATACAAAATCACCATATTCTGCTCTGTATTCAATGAACAGTTGCAAAATAATAGCATTCATTGTTCTGATTATTAAATTAATTTTTTACTTTTATCAGAATACTATGAAAATATGTTAACATATAAAATCCAAATATTTATATTTGCATATTTCCAACTCCAATACTTCTTGTCCTCTAGGCTCCTATTTCACATAAACTATTTGTTTAACTTAAAGACCTATGATCAATTTGAAATACCACCTAAAGATAAATCAGAACGTGACTAAAAAAGTGACAGGATCATTCTGTTGGAGCATGTAATGCAGATATTTTTCTTAAATAAAACCTTAACAATGTCTATTATAATTTAGTTGAAAAGCTTGTACCAAATAACTAAAGAACTGAAAAGAACTGCTTTTACATACACATTTAGAAACTGCTGGACTCAGATAAATTATATTCAGATACTGCGTAGGAAGATCTGCAAAGACGGAGATTTAGGACACTTTTGTTGTCAAATAGATAAAATATCCAGTAAAAAAGGGCAAGTGAAAGGGTGTTTTCAAGCAGAAAACCAGATAATCTCACTTTCAAGGTTAAGTGGATATGAGAATTTATGGGATATTTAAATGATTGACGGTCTGCTCTAAACCACAGCTGGAAGCCAGTGAAGCTAGTTTTAAGTGACGCAGTGGGGATCCAGGCTTTTGACTTACAATGTTGAACAACTGCAGAGCTAATCCAAATGGCCTGCTGGAAAAGTCTAAGGTTTCTTAAGTGGCTGTTTGAGAGCAACAAATTTCGTGCACTCCATGCAGGCAAGCTGGCACAATTTCAAACCTGCTCAATAAGTTAAAAAAAATAAACCCGATACATTTTTTCAGACTTTTAACTTTGAGTGCATCATCACAGTTGCTGGACAAAAGAGTAACACATGAAAAGTTTCAAAAATCAATACTATTATACTGCCTCATATATTTGCACCAACTTTCCATTTGTTAACAAAATAAAAGAAAATACAGAATCAAATTCTTCACATGAAATGTAAAGGGACAATTTTAATCCTATGTGCCTGACAATTGGGCAGGTAAAAAACTGCAGAGTAATTACCACTCCGTTCCCAATGTGTTGCTGCAGCCACCATTTTAACCACAGTTCATTTTAATCTGATGAGGTATCTGCCAAAGGCAAGGGGTGGTATCATGAATATATGCAAATTGGGATCCTATTACACAATTAAGACCTTGATGCTATTTTAATGTGATACCACAGTGGTTCCACCCAGCACCCATCCCACCAGTAAAACCTATCAGGATTGGTCTCTCTGAGCTGCAGAAGCGGTATTGAAAGGCGTATTCATTTTCAAGTAACTGGATCATGGGATCTGTGTGCCATTTTACTGTTTGGATTGCCAGGAGAGTTTCTAAACTCCAGATCGCTTCTTTCTTACATTTTTAGCCTTACTTACTCTTAAAAAGCTTTATCTTGGATGCTATTATTAGCCTTCATTTGGATGGAGGACAGTTGAAGGAAGACGAGCAGGAGCCTCATCATATGCCATCGTCAGTCGCTGGGCCAATTAGAAGACAGCAGGTGAGGGGTCTGGTGCTTATAGCAGGAGACACCCAGCGCATGATGTATTGGCCAAGCGCCACTTGCTTGGATCTATCTGAAAAATGGTGCATCAGGAGGGTGTACTTCTCCAAGCAGGGTGTTGCAGATCTCTGTAACCCCCTGCAACAGGGATCTGCTGCTCATTGGACCCGATTGGCCATGCTTTGCCAATGGCTTTTACATAGACTTAAATAGAATATACAGCACTGAAACAGGCCATTTGGCCCAACCAATCCATACCAGTGTTTATGCTCCATTCAAGCCTCCACTCATCCAATTCTATCAGCATAACTCCCTATTCCTTTCTTCCCCCATATATTTATCTAACTTCTCCTAAATGCTTCTTTACAGTCTCTTAAAGTCACCACATTTAACATCTTTGCCCCAGCTCCTTCCAGCCTGCTACAGGGGATATCACCTGCATCTCCCAGTCTGCAGTGTATGACTGTATTAAGCAGGTCATTGATGTCCTGTTCACCATAGCTAACCAGTAAATCTCCTTCCCCATTGACCTCAACAGTCAACACCAGAGCTCCAGAATGTTGCAGCAATGGCTGATGACTTTTGTGTTCAGGACTTTGTTGACAGTGCACATGTTGCCATTAGGGCAGCAGAACACCAGTCAGCAGCATTCGTGAATAGAAAAGGCTACCAGTCTGTTAATGTCCTGTGAACACTCATTCGCAAAAACAGGATCAGTCAAGTTTTTGCAAGTCATCCAGGTAGCATTTTCCTGCGATACTCAACCATTCTTCCAATAATTGATCTTTCCACCAATGTGACAGGCTGATTTATGGAGACAAGATATAACTCCTACATTTAAAGCCAAGAGGAAGATGAGGAAGCAGCAGAAGGGGAGCCACCTCAAAACATTGCAGCCAGAGATGTAAGGGATGAGCTAATTGCTCAACGATTCTGGTGGCCTAGTCTCCTGCCCTGAAAACTTGCAGAAATTCCCTCTGCATTAACAGTCCTCATTATATCTTTCACTACTCCCTTAGTTAATGAAGGAACCTTGAAAAGATTTATCCAACTTTTATAACAATAACACACTGTCAATACAGAGTCAGAAGCTGTGATAAATCCACCCTGTAAACCAAAATGCCAAATTTGATAAAGGCGATGAATTTAATTCACAACACAATAATTGCCTTTCTTTCATTTCTCAACCAAATGGCAACTTATGGTGTCTTTCTTATAAGAAGGTTGTCTAAACCTACTACTCCTACAATGTGACCAGTAAAGCTGGTAGAAGGCTGTTGTTCTTCATTTTGGGACCTTTGAGATGTGCATGACTGGTGACTTCTGGGTGCTCAGATCTGTGAGGGCCCAGCTGGAGACTGTTACAGCTATAGCTGTGTGATATATTTGGGTGGCACTAAGATACAAGATGGACACCAAGCAAGGCTAGTTCAAGGAAGTGCTTATTTACATCATGATGTCATTATGTCATCACGTCATTAGCATATTATACAAATGCATTACACTGCTTCCCCTTTCAAAAGAAAAGTTTTTTTTCTATACAATGAACTATATTTATAAATCAAGCTTAATAACAGGTTTACCAAATCTTTCTGATCTCCTTACAGGTTTTGATGTAGACTCAGGTTTTGGACTGCTTTGTTTAGGTTCAGAACAAGATCTTGTTCCTTTCTCAAAAATTGGTACTTCAAACACTGAAGTCTGAACTGGTTTAAACTCTGACAAGAGCTCATCATCAAGCAGATGTGCTCATGCTTTGGTTCATCCCTTGCTGGGATCATGTGATCTACATGGACATTTTGAAATGGTCGGGACAACCATGACCACAATTGCAAAGGACCTTTTGGCGGCATGTTTCTACAGTTTTGGTAGATTGTACATTTGCTAACCAATGATTCTAGGTCATTGTCTAGACTAGGCCAATAAACAAAACTTCTAGCTATGGATTTCATACTGACTATTGTTTCGACTGAGGTGGGAGGAGTGCACTGTCTTTCTCTGGTTCCACTTCTCCACGGGTGTTACGACCAGGTGAGAAAGAGGTCCAGGGTTCCCTTTCAGCCTTCACTTGGTCTTACTATAACAAGGTTTATTTTAAACACACTGTGTTTTAGCTTCCCCTTGGTGAATTCTTGTTCACTGCTTTCCAATTATACAGTAAAGAAACGAGCACAAACAGGCTTTCTTCGGTTTAAAGAAGAAAGGTGAAATTTTTATTAAAACTTAAACTTAAACTCTAATTCGGTTGATGCCTATGGATACACAATGTGCCCATGCTAGCATGCATATGCGATACACACATGCAGATAGGGACAGAAAGAGCAGAAAAAAAATAAAGTGGAAATGTTTGAGGCAATCTCTGAAGAGGGTTTTTTTTTTTACTGTGCTTCGAGCTCGCTGTAGTCCTTGATTGTAGGTAGGTCTTGTTTATCGATGGGGCCTAGTATTCTTCTTAAACCTTGTTCACTGTAGAAGACTTTTCTCTCATGGGGTTCATGTGTCTTCAGGGGGTTTCAGTTCAGTGAGAAAGAGATGGGAGCAGACAGGCAGACAGGAGGTCTTCTTCAGTCCAGGAGCAAAGAGCTTTCTGCCAGTTCAAACACTGTCTCTACAATTTAAAAGTTGGCCAGCAGGGTAGTCACGTGACTGGTATAACCACTTCTGGCTTTGTGTATTGGGTGGGTCAGGGAATGGTGCATTGTTCCAAGCAGCATCTGTTTATATGCAAAAATATCCTTCCAGCCAGGGGCTTGGCAACCCCTTGTATCAGGCCTCTCTTCTTCCCAGCAACAATTTGAAATTTAATGTCCATGTGGCGAAATTAATATGCCTTATTCTTGGCAGGTGGGGGCCTGCATGACACCTCCACACCCGGGGGAAGCAAGGGTGGGGTGGTGCTCATGAAATCCAGGGGGAGGGCGGTCCCAGGGGGTAAGGTTGTTCCCAGTGAGGGAGGGCGCTTCATGTTGCAAGGTGCCCTCTCCACATGGCAGAGACACACCCCCGCCACTGGTAAGATCCCAGCAGTGGTGGGATCAAACCCTTAATTGGCCATTAATAGGCCACTTAAGGACCTCAATTGGCCTCTGGGCAGGAAGGCCATCATCGGCCTATCCAGCCCCTGGGAAGATCGTTTCCTCCGCCCTGCCACCCCCACCACGACCCGTGCGTTACTCTGTATTCCTCCACCACCTTCCCCACCTCATTGGGGCCCATAAAATCCCGGCCCTTCTCTCAGACTGTGTTTTCACTGTGTGGCAAGTGATTGCCAACTTCTTGGAAGGCACTTCATCTGTTAACCGCTTCACTCACCTTTAGCTGCATTTCCCTGCTGCCAGTCTTCACCACAGTATGTCTCCACACCACCACCAACAGCAGAAGCAACGCCACCAGTACCAGCAGTTGGCTTCTTCTCAGCCAAATGCCTCTACAGGGTAGATGAGATGGACACCGGGATCCAGCTGGAAGGAGACCAGACCCCTGACACAGTGTCTGCAGGCAGAGAATCGGCTGTCTTGAAATGTCTGTGCACCAGTTGCCTCAGGAAGCTTAGGCTTTCATGGCAGATTCCTGCTGACATCTGCAGCTTCCTGATACAAGACCTCCTTCCCAGTGAAGCAGGTGGGCAGGCATTGCCAAAGGCCAACAAGGTGCCTGTCACTGGAGAGCCACCCTGGCCCCTGAGTCTATGATTCTCGCCAAATTGTTCTCTCTCTTCTGTAAGGAGAGTGAGCAGAGAGGTGTGAGTGTTCATAATGGTTTGTGTGAAGAGGAAGGAAGGACAACATTTGCAGAGGGTGACTATGAGGCATGGGTGTGAGAGGGTAATAGGCTGAGGGTGAATGTGAGTGTTGGCTGCTCAGATGGATATATGAGGTGCCTGGAGAGAGAGGAATGAGTGGAGCGGCAAGGTGTATTGACCTGAGGAACGCTGTGCAGGAGAATGCTGAGAAACACAAAGAGTGGGGCTTGGCATCTGAAACTTACACCACTCACCTTTCCTGCCCTCCTAAGGTCCTAGATCCTCTTGGTGCACTGTCCCCAGGTTGGAGGGAGCACACTCCTGCTGCTGACTTCCTCAGTCACTTCCATCCATGCCTGCTTGTTTGGAGAGGTTGTCCTCTTCCTCCCGTCTTTTATAGAGCTCACCTCACTGAAACCCTTCAGAATCCACAGCAGGACCACCAGGTAAGAGAGAGAGAGACACCTGGGGAGCAGCCTTCCCAGGTCTCCTCTCCATTCCCTTCGTTGATGCAGCCTCAAAATTCCAAGTGCTGGTGAGCCCTTGTAACCCATGCTGTAGACCCTTTAATTAGAAATCCTTCTTTTGACAGAGTCAATGCGTCATCGTGCCTGCCCTCCCTAATTGGTCGGAGAGCCCAGAGGTGGGATGACAATTAGTTTACTCTGGGAAAGAGCAACAGCCAGGCGTGCAATCAGCGAGTTGTGTTCCTGACCCGAGAATGGTCCCATTCAGGCTGGGACAAAAGTGAGAAGATTCCAGCCATTGTATCAACGTCAAGCAGTCCCAGATGCATAATGGAGCTCCTTCTACTCTGGACCAATAATATGTCTGAGCTTCAGCTTGAACCTCAGAAGAGCACGTCCACACCAGCCACCTTCAGATTGTATTTAAGAACCAGATTAAGAGTGTCCAAACTCATTTCCATAGGATTCTTACAGCCAGCAGAGTTTTTATCCCATTAGTCTGGACTATATTTGATCCTAAGTTTTGAGGGTGAAAAGGCAATAAGAAACCAAGCATACCATCCAGTTTCCTGCAGTCTACATTTCATTTGACTTTTAGTCCATTACTTCATGTTCAGCTGGCACCTTATTTTTCTTGATTTAGGGAATTATACTTTTCACAAGAATTGCATATCCTTTCACAATTTCATAATTTAGAATCATAGAATCATTACAGCACAGAAGAATGCTTTTTGACCCATCGTGTCTGTGCTAGCCCTCCTAAAGAGCAATTCATGTACTGCCATTCCCCCGCCCGCTCCCCACATTCCTGCACATTCCTCCTCTTCAGATAGTTAGAATGTTTAGAAAATGTAGAAGAAGGCCATTCTGCCCATCATGTCTGCGCCTACCGAGAAACGAACCACCCAGCCTAATCCCATTTTCGTGCACTTGATCCATATCCCTGGAGATTACGGGACTTCAGGTATATCCAGACACCTTTTAAATGAGTTGAGGGTTTCTGCCTCAACTACCCTTTCAGGCAGTGAGTTCCAGACCCCTATCACCCTTTGGTACTAGTTATATCAGTTTCAGATCCCATGATTATTGTTTTCCTAACATTCTTTCAAACTTAGGCACAATTATTCCCAAATCTCTGACTTGACAAAAATCTCCCTTAGCATGTGGATCAAATTTATACTGTCACAATCCCAACATTTTTTACGAGGTAATGTTTTAGTCCTTTGCAGTGCGGCTAATGTTAAGAATTGCTTGTACATTTTGATGTTAGCACTTGATACATGTGCACTTACCAATAACACTTTCCCTGCAAATCTATGTACCTTCACCCCAGGTTTTATTGCCAGTCTTCTCTTCCTTTTTCACTGCAGTGTGTTAAATCAGCAGAAATCATCACTTATTCATCATCATCTTCGTATCAGCCACCCTGAACTGACAGCTATTATGTTCCAGTTTTAGTCATTTAAGTTGCAAAAAGTATTAAATCCAGAAAAATCTGCAGATGTTGGAAATGTTACATATTTGACAGTCCTAATTTATTTTTCAGCTGTTTGAGTGATAGCACCTTTTGTATATTTCAACTAAATCGCTAGTAATTGTGTTACCTGCTGTAGCTCGGACTAAAATTGACTTATTATGCAGGTTTGGTGACATTTTGTAATTTTGTCAGTGCTTCCATGTTATCCCACCCGGAAGTGTCAGTTGAAATTGAAAACTATTCCAGTATCTGTTCAAATTGGAACAATGTATTAGTTTGGTAGGTAACATACTGGACAAAATCTTAACTTCTCCCTCCCCCCACCTAGCAGAAACCAGGCCGTGGGCCAGTTAAAATAATGCGCTTCACTTAACTGTCCCTCCACTCACCCTTCCCCATTGCCTTCCGGCCATGTCGCGATGTTAACCTGCCCTTTGGAACAGGTGAATAGGATAACCACATGAAGGAAACAGGTTCCTATTTTAAATAGGTAGATCGGACCCTTTGATGTCATCACGTTCGATCTGTAATTTCAACCTGAGCCCTGAGGGTTGGAGGGGTGGTAGAGGACTGTATCTGTTCCTGCCTCAGGCAAACCTTGGCCAGAAGAGTCCCAGAAGGTAAGTTTTAAAGTTGTATTTTAGGTTGCTGTGTGGGCCAGGAGGGGCAGGACCCTGTATAATTATATTTAACTGAGGCCCTGCTGTTCAGATCACTAATTCCTTAGAGGGTCGATCTCAGGCCACAGTACATTTAGTGGAGCTAGGAGGAGCTTTACTTTTTAGACCTTATATTGAGAAGCCACAGGTGGTCCCTTTAACGACCACTGGTTAGGGCACTGACAACCTCGCAGAAATGGATGCTGCTCCCATTTGTACCTGAAAATTTCAAAGAGAGTCATACAAGAGGACCCTAATTTACAAACATAAGCATTTCAAAGAGGCATTCAAACAGTAATCTTTAAATTTTAATACTCTAAGCAAGACATTTTTTTTCTACTGTCTGCTTTTATTTGGAGACTTATTTTAAGCTTATTGATTTTCTTTGCTAATACAGAATCGATAGTCACCTTCATTGCTAAAATTTCATTTGAAGTCAGATCATTAACCAGTTCCTTGTGAAATGTATGGGAGAACCTGAAACAGAACATTTGAAATAAGTCTTGTATGTAATTCCATTGCAGATTAGAATTCGCTTACTAAAGTGAAATCTCAGAGGGTATTTCAGTAGCTTGTGCTTGGCTATGCAGAAAACTACTTCTCTGTGTAATGGATGTGTAATAGGAATCATTGATATTGACAAGGTAGGCTCACAAGATAAATTGCTGTCCTTGGTAATCCTAATACTGGCACAATTTAGAATGAAATCTCATGCTCTTCCTTAAATAGAGCAATTAAGTAAAAGTTTAATAGAAGTTCTAATCAGACAATCTGTCTCTTACACCAGTAACTGTCTAATTAGGTTTGTATTAACATACCCATCACCTAGAGGTTTAAAAGGCCTCAGATCACTAATTTGTAGCAGCAAGGGGGAAAACAGAGATATGCATAAGGCTCACAATCGTTTTTAATTAAACATTTGCCCTTCTGTAGATTATTTTTTCCAATCCATCATCCAGTTGAAACTTTAGGAAAATTGAGGAATAAAAAGCTGATCTAAGAATGGTTTCATTGTGTAACAATAAAGTTTATTGCAGCAGATTAGTCAAATTTCTCATGGGTTACTAACATATTCAAAGAAGGTTATGCAAAAGGAGAGTGCACCAGTAAATGATGATGAAGCATAAGTGGTCTTCAATATTTTGAAATAATAGATAACTGTACACCAATCCTCCCAAAAAAAAGTCTCCTGAAATATAAATTTCTATCCTGATTAAAATACAGCACAGAAGGAAGCCATTCTGCCCATCTGTGCAAGTTCTTTAGACCCACTCCACTGCTCTTTCCCCGTAGAAATCTGATGGCCTGCTCGATGGTGGTCCTTGTGAGCAGATGGCTTCGGTTGTAGCGCCTCTATGCCTCTGTCCCGGGGTCACATAAAGGTGTGAGTATTCATCTCTTCAGGGCATATCCCTTGTCCCCTAGAAACCATCCACAGAGTTTCGGTGGTGACATGAAGACCAGTGGCACCCAGGATGAGGGTGTCATGGCAGCTGCCAGGATAGCAAGTGGACACATGCATAAAACACTTGTGGTCACATATCAACTGAACATTTAGGGAGTGGAAGCCCTTCCGTGAGGAATCTCACAGGCTTCTCACTCGGTGCCTTGTTGGCCATATGGGTGCAATCAATAATACCCTGCACCTGTGGGAATCTAGCACTGGAGGCAAATCTCTCTGGCCTTTGTGCCAGCAATGCCCCATCTATTTGAAATTGTATGTTATGCCCTGCTTTCGCAAATAGAGCATCAGTGAACTGCGAGATGCAGTCGTGTGCTACCACTTGACGGTCCCCACCAAGGACCGGTGTTGATTCTTGGAAAGAATAAGAGACAAAGAAGTTTAAGGCCACAATGACTCTAAGGACTACTGGCAGGGCATGGAGACCAGTGCTGCAAAGTCTGATTTCTTACTGAATAAAAGCACAAGTCTCAGATACCATCTGCCTAAATAGGCACAGTCTCCTGCGGCACTGATTCTCTGACATGTCCAGATAGTTGCTTCTTTTCTCGATGCTGAGAGTATTGCCTTCATTACCTTCCTGCCACTCATTCCTCTCCTCTGCCCTCCTGATGCCAGGGTTCTACATCTACTCCTGAGGATGTTGATCCTTATTGCTACTCATCCCTATCTCCAAATACCTTAATCCCATGCCCAGCTGTTGTCTTGCTTGCATTCAGCTCCACTTATAATGCTTACTATACCCCCATCTCCCATGGGCCCACAATCCCTGGAGGGTCACGAACCCCTCAGCTGACAGAGCAAGCACAGACCACTTGCTTCGCTAACTCTGCTCACCCAAAGGCAACTGTTTGCCAATGGATGAGTGCCCCTCTCAGCTGTGCATGCTTTTGTGAGCCCATCTCATTGAATGGTGCAGCCATGACTGGCTGCCCATTGCGTTGCCACCTCCTTCTACTTGTCTTGTTCCAGTTCCAGCATGGATCCCATGCCGTCCCTCAAAAATTGTCATACTGGTCCTTAATGAGCTGGCAACAAGCTTGTTAACAGGATTAATTGGTCATTTCTCAGAATATGGCGGTGTAATGTAGTGTAGTGGTGATTTTGCCTTTAAGAAACTGTACCTGTAAGAGATCAGGCCACTGATGCAACCCATGACTTCATCAGACATACATAAGGAGGAGACAATAGTTTGAAAGGCTCATTCAGTAGATGGCTTTAGAGGGAGCAGACACACACCAGAGAGGAAAAGGCCTGTACCTGAAATCATGCAATGTAGGTAAGTAAGACAATAAATAGTGTTTGTTTTGAATCTGAATATAAAGCCTGTGGTTATCTTTAATGAAGACTTAAGAACACAGCACAACACTACAGGCAGGTTGCTCGTCCCACCTTCTCTCCTCATCACAAAAATTGCTGACCGTTGGAATGGCATCAGGAAGCTGGCATGATGGCTAGCATTGGGAAATTACATACCCACCTGCCTCAGTTCCTGCACCCATTTGGTCACCAAAATCCTGTGCTTACAATTCCTATTCATTGACTTGAGACAACATACTAAGGGGTAATGTTAATTTTGAGCAATACTGTAAAACAAATAATAGCAAGTCAACAGCCCATTTTTCATCTCTCCTGATTTTTATTTTCATTGACGTCTGACAAAATGCCCGACTTTCAAAGTTTTTTGAAGCAATCACAAGGAAGTTCTTCTTTTCAGCCTGCAACAGATCACTAACTTTTCCATTTGTCCACTTATGCATCTTCTGGTCTATCCTCACTGTAGACCAAGTTGTTTCAAATGCCCACAAAACTACTGTTGTATTACAGAATGCATTTATCGTGATATATAAGGGCAGATTTTCATAATCTTTGTCTCCAGGAACACACAGATTGAAATTTTAAAAACTTCAAAGCTATTTTTAATCAACATTCCAATGGCCCAGATTTTGTGGTCAGCAACAAATGTACAGTGCTCACCATTCATTATGCATACAGCTTTCCACAGACGTTTTGTGAGCTTTTGCACGGCAACTTGCACGTTTAATTCAGTCATAGCATTAGTATCCAGCTTTCTGACTGATTACCGAACGTGGGTGTGATGACAATCCATATCTGTCAATGAAAGGCTCTGTATGTAAAGGGACCCCAGCAGGGGTCAGTATGGCTATGACCAAAATTCCTGCTGAATGCTGGAGGAAGGAAAAGAATGGAACGAAAAGGTGGAAATGCTGCCCCGCTCCTTTAACTTTTCCCTGGAGGCAGTAGATGCCATGCAGACTAAACAGGTGTGGATGGAAGTTTGGGAGGCTGTTAGAAGCAGGAGTGTGGCCCTGAGGATATGGAGAGTCGTAAATGGTTTAATGGCCTCATTTGATCAGGAAAGGTGAATAGCATACCAATCTCAAATGTTAACCCCCAGACACTGACGTTCCCAGCATTCTCCTGTACAGCACTCCTCAGATCAACACACCTTGCAGCTCCACTCATTCCTTTCTTTCACTGACTTGTTAGTTGCACAAGGGATTCACTTGGGTGTGAATAACAATGTTCAAAGCATTACATTTATGTTTATTTAAATGAAGCAAACACGTTATTTGAACTCTTCATTCTCCTGCCATCAATTTGTCACACCCCTAATTCCACTTGGACAGTAGCATGTGACGGTTGAATTTTTGACTGAGAATGATTTGTTTTGGGGCGGGGGAGTGCCACAGGGTTTCTAATGACACTGCCATACACCCCAACACACTCAGATTAGCTGACGTGTGCCTATCTAAGCCCACCATGGGCTTCTTTGGCAGCCAGGTGAGCAACTGTATGCACCATGGCCACATCAGGCTCCTCTGCCTCTTCCTCCGAGGATGTCGAGTGGTCTGAACCTTCCTCCTCCTGCAGGTCCAGTCCCTTCTGCAGTGCGATGTTCTGCAAGGCACAGCAGACCACTAACATTCTGAAAACCCTTGCTGATACATATTGAAGGGCACACCCAGAGTTATCCAGGTATCTGAATCGCATCTTCAGCAACCCAATGGCCTTTGTGGTCATGTGGGTCATGTTGTATCCCTCCTCTGCATCGTTGGTAGAGCTCCTCACCGAAGTCATCAGCCATGTCCTCAGAGAGTAGCCCTTGTCTCCAAGGAGCCACCCACTCACCCTGTGGGAGATGTGACTGTTGCAGAATGACAGCTTCATGGCAGCTTCCAGGATATGTTGCACAGTCATGCATGAAAAGCTTCTTGTTGACATGCAAGCTGAACATTGAGGGAGTGGGATCCCTTCCATTGATAAGTACTGGAGGCTGATCTGAGGATGCCTTTATTGTCACATGTGTGCAGGCAATGACTCCCTGGACCGATGGGAATTCAGCCACTGCATTAAATACAAGAGCCCTCTGGGTCTGACTGGCCTCAAAGTGGACATAAATGGTGGTGTCAGGCAAGCCCCCCACCTACCAAGACTGAGGCACATATTATTACGCCACATGAACACTGAAACTTAAAATTGCAAGACCCTGACTGGAAGGATATTTACATAGTACTAGCAGTGTTGGAACAAAAAGGACCCAGTCGTTGCTTCCCCAATACACAGATGTGGTCAGACCAGTTTTAGTTACATGACTAGCTGGCTGGAGTTTTTTTGAATTTGAACTCCCAACAAAGGATTTTGAACAGAGACAACGCCATGTGCTCGTGGAGTAAAGATCTCTCCCGGAACTGAAGCAAGAACACTTCTCTCCTGCTGCTTCCATCTCTTTCCCAGGGAACTGAATCTTGTGAGAACACGTGAAACTCAGAGAAAAGTTTCCTACATGAACAACAAGACTACCCAAAGACATCTTAAGATGGCTACTGGGCCCCAACGAAAAACAAGAACTTTTTACAAAAGGATTACAGTAAGCTTGAAGCACCGTAACAAGATATTGCCTCCAACTGTTCCACCTTACCTTTTCTCTTTTCTGTCCCTATCTGCATGTTTACATTGTGTGTGCACGCTAGCTTAGACGCATCATATATCCCTGTGCATAAACCGTATTACAGTTTAAGTTTTAATAAAATTTCATTTTTCTTCTTTAAACCTCAGCCTGTGTGAATTGATTTCTTTGTCTTATAATTGGAAAACTGAACGAGGAATCATAAAAAGGGAGCTCAGAACACAATGTTTAAAATTAAACCCTGTTACACTAAGACCAGGTAAAGACAGCAAAAGACCCCTGGACACATTTCCCACCTGGTCATAACAGAAATTTGGGTGCTAGCATCCAGGATTTTACCCACAGACAAACGAGTGAAATTGGGAGCAATTTGGCTCCCCATCAAAAAGAGCAAAATATCAATACAGGTTTTCTTGTGGTTGTGTGTGATTGAATACTAACATGTCTGCAACTGAAGCTAGTAGCTCTCCAAGCCAGGGTGAAGTAACTTGGGATAAGTTAAAAGCACTGTCTATGCAGGAGTTGAGGAAATTTTTTGAGCAGTCTGGGATCCCTGTACATGGCAAGGCTTGGAAGTCTGAACTCCTAAGACTAGTGGCCAACCATTTACCCCTTGAATCTGAAGAAGCAGAAGCAGTGTTAGGAGCAGACCCAGAGAGGGTACTGCCAGCAAAGATACAATTGGAACAAAGGAAACTTGAATTAGAAGAGAGGGAGAAAGGGAGGGCTTTCCAAAAGGAAGGTGAAGAAAATGAAAGGCAGGAGAAGGAATGAGAGACAGAGAGGAGAGAGAGAGAAAGAAAATTCCAGAAGGAATGCGAAGGAAGAGTTGAAGTGGCTTGAGTTAACTAGGGGGCAACAGAGTAACCCTAGTGAAAACATGGCCAATATGGAGGAGCATAATGCAGGGCTAGGTACAAGATTGCTAAAACTCACTCAATTAATTCCAAAATTCAATGAAGATGTGGAAGCATGTTTCGTGTTTTTTGAGAAACTGCAAGGCAGCTAAAATGGCCAGCTGAGACCTGGTCTCTTTTACTGCAAAGAAAACTGGAAGCTGACTGGCAAAATGTTAACAAGGCCTAGCTGTCAAAATTGAGCTGCTTTCCACAGCAACTGCTGGGCAGGAAGTCTGTTGCTTCTACCCTGCTTACTGCCTGGGAGTTGAAATCTCTGCTGTAATGTTTATCAGCATTTGAAAAGAAACTTGAAGGAACAGTTGAAAATTTGCAGTTCATGTAACTGAACAGGTACGTGTAAAGTCAATGTTGTTCTATGGGAATTATTTTGTGGCTATCAAATATTACTTTCATACTAATTTCTGCCAGATGTGTGGTATAAATTAATCTTAATCTAGTTGAACAAATGATTTGACAAGAACTACAGCGGACAAAAAATAATCTGTCCTCAACTTACACGGTGTTGTTTGAGAAGAATGAACATCTGCCCATGCATTTTTAATATCTAATGGTCATGGAAAGAAGAACATTGTTTCTCCATGCATAATTAAGATCATTTTTCAAAGATAAAAATATACTTAGCTTCCAAATTTGCAATAATTTTGATGTGTAGTTTTGGTAATGTCCTTTTGTGAGTTATTTACTGGTGCATGAAGGAAACTGATTTTCCATTGGCTCTGTTGTATATTCTGGAGCTGTGTCAAATGGTGTTAGTAAAAGAAGCTAAGGGACATAAAAGATTATAAATGAACATGCTGATTTTAACAAAGATTTGACCTAGAAATTGGAGCACACGTATCAAGCATGATCCCAGTGCAGCACATGCTGCATCCACCAAATGAGACAAGCAGCAGCACCACAGAAAATTGGTCCATTAGCCACATTTTCTTATTACTGGTGAGGTGCAGGTGCCAGTCACGGTTCCAGAGGTGGCTCACCACAGTAGGGGAGCAAATTTAGTCAGCTCAAACATCAGTTCAGATCCAGGATGGAGGGGAGGCCATTGGGAGATAGAAGAGTGATGGCCGACAGCAGCCTATGAATTTAACATGGATCTGAACACTCCTTCTACTGTGCAATCCACAATAAAGTAACAAAATTTCACCTCCAAACTCAACTATTCCAAAGCTCTCCTGACTGGCATCCCACCTGCCACCTTCCATAAACCTGAATTCATCCAAAATTCTGTCTGTCATCAGTCTCATTATGGGCGGCACAGTGGCGCAGTGGTTAGCACCGCAGCCTCACAGCTCCAGGGACCTGGGTTCGATTCTGGGTACTGCCTGTGCGGAGTTTGTAAGTTCTCCCTGTGTCTGCGTGGGTTTTCGCCGGGTGCTCCGGTTTCCTCCCACATCCAAAAAAGACTTGCAGGTGATAGGTAAATTGGCTGTTGTAAATTGCCCCTAGTGTAGGGAGGTGATAGGGAATATGGGGTTACTGTAGGGTTGGTATAAATGGGTGGTTGTTGGTCGGCACAGACTCGGTGGGCCGAAGGGCCTGTTTCAGTGCTGTATCTCTAAATAAAATGAAATAAATAAATAAGTCCCACTTATCACCACAGCCCTACTGACCTGCATGGGCTCCTAGTCCCCCAGTTTAAAATTCTTATCCCTGTGTTTGAATCCCTTCATGGCCTTGCCTCTTTCTATTTCTGCAGCCTTCAGGTCTACAACTTTCTTAGAACTTTCCATTCCTCCAACTCTGGCCTCTTGTACTTCCCTCACTTTTCAGTCCACCATTAGTGGCCCTGCCTTCGGCCATCTAGGCCCAATCTTTGGGATTCCTTCCCTCGGCCCCTCGACCTCCCTCTCCTCCGTTAAGATCCTTCTTAAAACCTTTCTCTTTGACCAATCTGTTTGTCACTGTCCTAATATTGCCTTCCTTTGCTTGGTGTCCATTTTTATCTAATTACTATTCTGTGAAGCATCCTGGGAATTTTTCTATTTAAAAGTGCTATATTAATGCAAATTATTGTTATATTCAAGGTTATTATAAATTTAAACCAACTATTAAGTTCTATACTTAAAAACAATTTTTAATAATTTTAGAACAAACTAAGTGCAATTCTTTCATGGCTTTAGTTTAGTTTATAAATACTGGGACAACACAGATAATTAAATGCCACAGTGACAAATGAAAACACATTGTAATCACATTAGGCTATACCTTTTTAGTGAACATCCCAAATATAAATCTTAAGTAATAGGATATAAATAATGGTCTGTCTTTAAGAATATATATTCATACACAAGAGAATTATTTCAGTTTTCGAATAATGAGTAAATAAAATTACTTTGCAATTAATGGGAAGTATGATAAGCTGGAATGAAGTTAAACTTGGCTTACTAGCTCCCTCTAGAGAATGTTTCCTCAGTAACAAAATAACAAAGGTGGTAGGATCAGTGATAATGATTTTATAACCATCAATCATATATGCATTTACTTTATTCTTATGTTTATTATCAACATGTAAAGGTGTCTATCGAACAATTGCCATAGTGTGTTGGAAAACTGTGCATTCACCTTTCCAACATGATTTTGAGTCCAGCCGTAACAGATGAATTGAAAACCTTGGGCTGAATTTTACCAGCTCCCCGATGTCGGGGGTCATGGCAGGGGGACCTGTAAAATGCCTCCGGGAGAGGTCAGCCACGGGCCACAACACCAGGAAGGGCCCACCCCATATTACCGGCAGCGGCAAGGCCTCGTGGCGGTCCCCCGCCGCTCGGCGACGGGACCGAAATTTAAATATTCTAATGGATGCTAATGAAGGCATAATTACTTACCTCATCACGCCGGCCATCCCGCTCCCATATTACAGTTGGTGGCCGACACTCCCATGCAGTCCGATCCCCGACCAGTGAAACATGGCGGAGCACTGGTGGGGAGGGGCGAGGAGGTAAGTTTTCAGGGTGGCGGGGGGTAGCAGGGAAAACTATTGCGATTGATGCAGGGGATGGTGGGGAGGGGTTGAAGGTGAAAGTTAATAAAGTTTGGGGGGGAAGATTGGGGTCGCAAGGTAAGATTTGTTTGTGGGGAGAGGGAAATTAATAAATTGTTTAGTCATGGGAGGGTAGGAGAGGGGCTTGATTCTTTCATTAAATTTATAGCTTTAGTTGTATCATGTACATCTCTCTAAAAATTCTAATGCAATGGAAGGGTTTGAGGCCCTTTAAAAATGGCACCTGCACGGAACCGCCAGACACCATTGCCGGGGATGGTGCGCCTGCCCCCTCCACATCATCGGCTGGGGCAGTCCGCCTCACCCATGTAAATGAGCTGCCACGCTAAATATCACAGCGGCTCCACGGAGTAAATCTCGCGCGTGCACCCTGCCATTTTTGAAGCTCGTTGCTAAGATCGGCAGCTCCTCTGTTTGCTGTAATGGTGCATTATTAATGAGTTTGGGCAGCTTCAACTCAGTTTCAGTGGTCTGAATCAACACACAGACAGACAAAAATTATCGATAGGAAAAGACCAGCTCTTCTATGAACCCTCTCACATACAGTCATTCTGCAACCGATTCTCTACCCATGTACCCAAATCAATCCAACACCAGACACATAATCTACTGGAAGAGGCAACAAAATGATTCCCAGGCCAATTCAAGCAAACCAAATTCTGAGAAATTTCTCTCTGACACCCCTACCCCACCTACCGCCCTCCTGCCCCGCCCCACCCTACCCCAGCAGTGATCACAACGAATTCCAGGAGACCACAGTGACAGTAAGACACATCACCCAATACCCACCTACCTTCTTTATGCTGTGATATCAGCCGCAGCTAGAAAGCTTGCAGCAAATTCATACTCACTACAAAAGCTGATCACTTGCTCTGAAGGTCGATGACTTTCTGTAAAAGGAAAAACTTCCTGACATCTAACCTCGTGTAAGAATTCTGGGAATTCCATACATCTGTTTTTCTTGCTAATTAATGAAAACTAACTTAAATACTACGTTGTGCATTTCTTTAATTCCATTGTTAAACTTAATCTTATTCTAAACTATTTGACTCCTGCTTGTGATATACCCTGTGTAAAAGCAGCTGAGAGGTGACTTCATGGGGAATTGTGGTTTGGGCCTTCATTGACCAAATGTTTTATTGGCCCGAAAGGTCTTAAAAAAAAAAAGGTAAAAAAGGTGTTGCTGCGCTTTGATATTACTGCTCAGACATTAATATGTGTCAAGTTTTACTTTATACTGAATAAAATGTAACCACTGTCACATAGAGACATAGAAACATAGAAAATAGGAGCATGCGTAGTCCATTTTGCCGTTTGGGCCTGCTCCGTCATTCAAAAAAGATCATGGCTGATCGTCTAATTCAGTACCCTGTTCACGCTTTCTCCCCATATCCCATTATCTCTTTGGCATTAAAAAATATATCTATCTCCTTCTTGAATATATTTAATGACTAGGCCTCCACTACCTTCTGCAGTAGAGAATTCCACAGGTTCACCACTCTCTGGGTGAAGAAATTTCTCCTCATCTCGGTTCTAAATAGCATACCCCATATCCTGAGACTGTGACCCCTGGTTCTGGACTCCCCAGCCATCAGGAACATCCTCCCTGCATCTAGCCTGTCTAGTCCTGTTAGAATTTTATAGGTTTCTCTGAGATCCCCTCTCATTCTTCTAAACTCCTGTGAATATAGGCCTAGTCTACCCAATCTCTCCTCATACATCAATCTTGCCATCCCAGGAATCAGCCTAGTAAATCTTCTTTGCACTCCCTCCATGACAAGAACATCGGTCCTCAGACAAGGAGACCAAACTGCACGCAATACTCCAGATGTGCTCTCACCAAGGCCCTGTATAACTGCAGTAAGACATCCTTGCTCCTGTACTCAAATCCTCTTGCAATGAAGGCCAACATACCATTCACCTTTCTAATTGCTTGCTGCACCTGAATGCTTGCTTTCAACGACTGGTGTACAAGGACACCCAGGTCTCGTTGCACCTCCCCCTTTCCCAATCTATCATCATTCAGATAATCTACCTTTCTGTTTTTACAACCAAAGTGGATAACCTCACATTTATCCATGTTATACTGCATCTGCCATGCATTTGCCCACTGACCCAATTTGTCCAAATCACATTGGAGCCTCTTTGCATCCTCCTCACAGCTCATATTCCCCCTCAGCTTTGTGTCATCCGCAAACTTGGAAATGTTACAATTAGTTCCCTCACCCAAGTCGTTAATATATATTGTGAATAGCTGGGGTCCAAGTACCAGGTCACCATTAAGGATTATCACTTCGAATCATTTCAGAATTGGGAAAAAGGGGATAGAAGGTTAATTCATTCTGATACCATGAATACTAGGGGCTGAATTTTATGAGTGCACCGTGATTGGCCGCGTGCTTTGAAGATGGCGGTCCGCGGAGTCGCCGCAATATTCAACGTGGCATCTCATTAGCATCATGGCAATGTGCCACCCCACCTGCCCCCCGCCCTCCCCAAATTACGTGGTTGGTGGGTGGGACATCTGACACCGTGATCAGCATTGGCTCAGCTGAGGGGCAGGTGCTGGGGTCTTATTTAAAGCGCCCCAGCACCTGCTTCCTGACAGCTGCCAAATATGTATGTTAGCTTATATTGTAGAAGTCAAAATTTAGGATTAAGGATTATCTGATAGATATCAAACCAGAGAATCTGCGAAAGCTTGGAGAAATAGAAGTCAGACCATGCTTCCTAATGCCAGAGACACATATTGGGAGCAAGAATAACAACAGGTGAATCTTTGACAGAATACTGTGGATGCTGGCAGAAAAGCAGAAAGTGCTTGAAATACTCAGCAGGTCTGGCAGCATCTGTGGAGAGAGAAACAGAGTTAACTTTCAGGTCTGTGACCTCCACAGATGCTGCCAGACCTGCTGAGTTTCTCCAGCACTTTCTGCTTTCCTGCCACATACTTACTCTGCTTTGTCCCAGTGTCCTGTGCAATTGAGATCCTCTTCTTCCACTCAAGTGTAACATCTGTTCTTGTCGGCTTGCTGCACCTGGGTGAATAATCTTAATTTTGCACATACCAGAAAGTGAGACTGAATTGTATCATAAAAGGCAAATAACCTCACAGAAATAAAAGCATCATTTAATAATATCTACATACTATGGGCTTTTCATTTCCTGAATGTGAAAAGCCGCAGACTAATATGTATTTGGAATCTGTATTCATTTCGTGTCTCACTGCTAAGTGAAAAGACAGGTAACTGGAATTGAAACTATTTCTTAAAGAACCGGAAATTATGTTTCTCTTCCAGCTGCATTGCAAACCTGAAATATGACCTCAATAATTGTGATCATCTGGTGCAGAAGCAAAGCGCACATGAACATCTGTATCTGTGTTGATCTGTCATAGATGAAAAACCAGGACAACAGCACAGGTTTCCTCACTAGTCCTGCATTAGATTTAAAACTTGTGCAAAAAACACCTTGCAGCCAGAAGTTAGAGCAGTTACACTGTGGAAAACCTTTGCTTTTAAAGGACCAGACCACAAACCAAAGATGGCAGAAGGACGTACCAGGGTGGTCCCACAGTTCAGTGATACCTCCCTGCTCACTCTCTCCTTCAGGCTGTGCGGGCAAGGCGGCAGGTCCTTTTCCCCGGCGATGGTAAGAAGAGACCCTCCCACCTGACCAAGGCAACCTGCCTGGAGGTGGCAGAGGAGGGAAGTAGCCGTGGGCACATCCGGTGACAACAAGTCCATGCCGGAAGAGGATGAACGATCATTTCCCCAGCCACCTGGGGCCCTCCAGGCCTCATGCACAGTGAGTATGACCGCCAAAGTCATTCACAGCCAAAGGTCAATCTGATCAGCCTTCCTCCAGTCAGGTTGCTAGTGCAGAAGTGGCACGGCAAAGGAGCACCCGCAAGCGTTTCCAAAAACCACCGTGACACAAATGGGTCTGCATGGGTGACACAACACTCTGAAAAGTCCAATCTCTAAATCTTCTTCACTCACATGTGCTTTGCTTTTACTGTGTGAATGAAGTGTGCCAGCATGTACTGATCGTGTCTCCTCCTGTTACATCATTGGCGTTTCAGAACTGCCAATATATGAAATAACATCATTGCTATGCTCGTATTGCTCATGTGCGTCTTCACGGATGCAGTAACATGGACAATCTCTGTCTGCTGTTGAGAGTAATGGTGGACATAAATATGTTGCAGATGTAGACTTCTGCACAACATGTGAGTGAAGGTGATGTGTGGCTTGCAGAGCCCATGGTGGTTCCTATGGCGTGAAGAACCTTTGATCAATAAGGCATTGCTTTGCATCTCTTGCTCGCTGCTCACCCTGCATGCGGTGCCTGGATGCTCTCTGTCCTCCAGTGCACCTTTCCTGCTGTAAGTTGTCAGTGTCCTCATCATCCGAGGATGTCCTGCTCACATCTCTCCTCATCCTACAAGGCGTTCCCCTTATTGAGTGCATAGTTTTGCAGAGTATAGTAAACAGTAACGATTCGAGCTACCCTTTCCTGCTCGTACTGCAGGGCACCACCCGATCTATCCAGGCAGTGGAAGTGCATTTTCAGCATACCGATTGCCTGCTCAATGGTGGCTCCTGTAGCTCCATGGTTGTATCTCTCCTCTGCAGCAGTGGTGGTGTGTCTCACTGGTGTCAGGAGCCACGTCTGCAAGGGGTACCCCTTGTCTCCAAGAACCCACCCCGCCATCTGAGCCAGTTCAGTGTACAGCAGCACCAGCTGGGACTGGCGCAGGATGAATGCATCAGCAGCTGCCTGGAAAGCGGAAGAGATTTGCATAAGGCAGTTACGGTGATCACGTACTAACTGTACGTTGAGTGAGTGGATGCCTTTACAGTTTACTTATGCAACTAGTCACCTGGCGGGAGCCTTGATGGCCACATGGGTGCAGTCTAGGACCCCTTGCACCTGTGAGAATCCCGTGTTGGAGCCAAAACCGATGGCCCTCTGGGCTTGGCTCCCAGGGTCGGTCGTGATGTGGACATAGTCACCGGCCCTCTGATGCAGGGCATCGGTGAGCTCCCTGATGCAGCAGTGCACTGCTGACTGTGTCACCCCACAAAGGTGGGCTCCTGAAATGATGCAGAGGCATAAAAGTTAAGAGTCACTGTCACTTTGAGGGCCACAGGCATAGGATGTCCACCGAAGCCCATTGGCTGCAGGTCATTGTTGAGCAGGGCACAGAGACGTGTCACCGCCTCTCGCGACATCCGCAGTCACCTCTGACACTGGCGCTCAGACATCTGCAGGTATGTCATGCAGGACTTGTAGATGCGCGGCATTCTATAGTGGTGAGCTCTCCTTGGGGGCAGCTGCTGCTCACAACCAGGGGCCTCCACGTGGGCTGCAGCTGTCTGCTGGTTTTATCTACAGTGCATATGGAACCTCACAAGAAGTGGATCAATTAATACAGAGTGAACCATCCCCATCTCCAAGTGACAATTAAACTTGGTTCCTTCACTTCTTCGAAGGTTCCTAACAGGGCAGGCATTGATGTTGACTGGTACATCAGCTGCTTTCTTGCATCAACTATGTGGCATGGCATGGCGTTGCCCACCTTAGCTCCCACTAAGAGTGGCACAGCATGACCACATTCACATTGTAACAGCTGCATCGATTGCCCCACCAGCCAGATAACCTTCAAACACTTACCATTTCTGGCACTCTCCCCACAAACAGGGTTCCCGGAATGCCATTGCTCTTTCACTCACACAAACGAATAATGGCGCAGAATACTTCCCTTCATGCCTGCAGACCTGTGCCCCCAGTAATACCATCCCCTCTCCCACCTCCCTTCAACTATGTAGAGCTGTGCCCCCAATAATACCATCCCCTCTCCCACCTCCCTTCAACTATGTAGAGCTGTGCCCCCAGTAATACCATCCCCTCTCCCACCTCCCTTCAACTATGTAGAGCTGTGCCCCCAGTAATATCATCCCCTCTCCCACCTCCCTTCAAATATGCAGAGTTGAGACCTGTCTATCCAGACTTGCACTGTGTCGGATGACTCCTACTTCTGCTGTCTTGACGGCTTTTCTCATGGCATGTGACAGCCACCCGTTCGACGGAAATGTGGAACTGTGCAGTGAGAGGCAGCAGGATGCATAATCAGGCAAGGTAAGAAGCGCTTTGCCATATGGTAATTGGGTTGCCGCCGCCAAGCGGCAGTGGGGCAGCACCAAAGTCCACTGCCGCCGGTAAAATGGGGCCGGGCCTTCCCGGTGTCCAGGAGTGGTGGGCCTCTCCCAGAAATATTTTCCAGGCCCCCCTGCCATGACCCCCAACGTCAAGGGGCTTATAAAATTCAGCCCTAGTTCTATGTTTACATGACTTATGTGCAGCCCTAGTCCTCCCTAATGTATCTTATTCAAAGAATCTATTCACATGGACACAGTCTGGTCCCTTCACTATTTTAAAGACATCAATCAAATCTTCCCAAAGTCTATACTTTTTTAGAGTAAAACGACACAGCTCTCTAAGCTTATTGTGGTAACTATGGATTTTTAATCTCGTAACCCTGCCCTGGACCATTTCCAAGGTCTCTATATCACCTATGCTGTAAGGGGACCAAAACTGGACACAGTATTCAAAATGAGACTTAATCCGAGGTTCTATACAAGGATAACATAGTGGCCTGAATTAAATGCAGGCGGTGCGGGTCCTGACACCGGGCCATATTTCATCATGAATCGTCCTGCATTTGTGAGATCATCTAGCAATGCCACAAATGTAGGAAAAATGCTTCATTATGTCGTGCTGACATCTCTCAATTCAATAAAGGCAAATAAATAGTGTCTATATTCTCGAGCCATTGGTGGGTTAATCACACATGTGACTCTGCTGCAAACTTTCTCTATTTTCCTGACCGGAGACTAATTAATTATGAGAGACAGGATGGTGATAGTAAAACCGCTGGATGTTGGTGTACAGCGCTGGGAGGGAAGGAAATTAGCTCTGCTACAAGAAGACATTTAATGATCTTACACGGTTGACTAGGGTGAGTAAAGGCACTATTCCCCTGCACACTTGTAAAAGCTTAAACTTGCCCCTGCCTTCGCATGCCATCTTGGTATCATTAACTGGCAGAATGGAAAACTGCACTATTCACAAGGAATCTTTGCCATCAGTACTGCACTTTGTTAACTCCCTATCACTGTCTAAACTTACATTGGCTTCCATGAGGGGGTAGTGCTACCTTGGACCTGCAAGCATTGGAATGATGGGATGGATTCAGACTCCTAGGTGAAGTATGAGAGGTAATCAAATTTTTCCAACACTGGCAAAGGAAAAAGCAGTGTATGACGACAGCCAAAGAATGACAACCTTGAAATCTTTGACTGAACACGAACAGGAAGTTTTTGGCTCATAGGCAGACAAACAGGAGAGGCTGTATGAGATAGGTAAGTAGGAGGCAAGTGTTGTATGATTGCCTTTAAGAGTGATGTCCCTTTAAGATCTTAGTATACTAATGAGCTAAGTACCAGGATGTAGTCACGTGACTACTTGCCAGAGTCACTCTGCAACTATAACACCTAGAGGAAGGCTCTGTAAATAGTTAACTCTGAACTGTATATAATATTTAACCGTAATAAATCTGTTTGAGATCTTCAGACGAATTGGACTCCATGCATCTCATTTATGTTGCCTCAGACAACATAAAGAACTCATTACAGCAAGGTACTAAGATCAGGATCGGAAAGGCAATGCAAGAAGGAGCACAGATCATTTCAGATTTATATCACCTTACAAAGTGTAGCAATGGTCGTATTCTCAACAGTTATTTCCTCAAGGACTCGTGTAAGTAAAACAAAGCAAACAAGATTTTATTTCTTTCAAATTCTCGGGGATATCTTGGCCAAACAGATCAGTGGCTCAGAGGAACTTTTACCCTTTCTTCATTAACTCTGTTGTATCTCACCTGCTCTAGCACAAGCTGAGATCCACCCACTCAGGAAGTTTAGTTTAGTTTAGAGATACAGCACTGAAACAGGCCCTTCGGCCTACTGAGTCTGTGCCGACCATCAACCACCCATTTATACTAATCCTACACTAATTCCATATTTCTACCACATCCCCCCCGTCCCTATATTTTCCCCACCACCTACCTATACTAGGGACAATTGCTACTGGCCAATTTACCTATCAACCTGCAAGTCTTTGGCATGTGGGAGGAAACCAGAGCACCCTGAGGAAACCCACGCAGACACAGGGAGAACTTGCAAACTCCACACAGGCGGTACCCAGAATTGAACCTGGGTCGCTGGAGCTGTGAGGCTGCGGTGCTAACCACTGCGCCACTGTGCCAAAGTAATGAATGTGCCAGGAGGGTTGTTCTGGGTGAAGTACTGAGCATGAGTGAACATGAAGACCAATGACGCCAAGATAGGAAGGAAAGTAAGTTATGAAGAGGCGGTTAAGAGCCTACAAAAGGATATAGATAGGTTAACTGAGTAGGCAAAAATTTGGCAGATGGAGTACAATGTGGGAAAATATGAACTTGTCCACTTTGGCAGGAAGAATAGAAAAGCTGTATACTATTTAAATGGAGAGAGATTGCGGAATTCGGTGGTACAGAGGGATCTGGGTGTCCTAATGCATGAGTCACAAAAGGTTATTTTGCAGGTACGGCAAGTGATTAGGAAGGCAAATAGTGTTGTCTTTATTGCAAGGGGAATGGGGTAGGGAAGTTTTACTCCAGCTGTACAGGACCTTGGTGAGACCACACCTGGAATACTGTGTACAGTTTTGGTCTCCTTATTTGAAAAAGTATATAATTGCATTAGAAGCAGTTCAGAGAAGGTTCACTCGACTCATTCCGGGGATGAAGGGCTTATCTTATGAAGAGAGGTTGAACAGGTTGGGCCTATACCCATTGGAGTTTAGAAGAATAAGAAGTGATCTTATTGAAACATATAAGATCCTGAGGGGACTTGATAGAGTGGATACGGGAGGATGTTTACTCTTGTGGGGAAGACTAGAATTAGGGGACACAGTTTAAGAATTAAGAGGTCTCCCTTTTAAGATGGAGATGAGAATTTTTTTTTCTCAAAGGATCATTAGTCTATGAAATTCTCTTGCCCAGAAAACAGTAGAGGCTAGATCAATAAACTTATTCAAGTCTGAGTTAGATAGATTCTTAATAGACAAGAGAGTCACGGGTTATGGGGGCAGACAGAAAAATGAAGTTGAGACCACAATGTTACGACCAGGTGATAAGGTCTCTAGGGGTCCCTCTCAGCCTTCACCTGGTCTTACCATAACAGGGTTTCATTTAAACACCCCGTGTTTTTAGGCCCATTGTGGGTTGAATGTGTCAGGGAATGGTCCTTTGTCCTTCCAATAACCATCTGTTAATATGCAAATGCTTTTTCCAGCCGCGGATGATCTGTTTAACAAGTCCTTTCTTCACTCCAGTAACAGTTTAAAATCAATGTTCATGACAAAATTAATGTGCCTCATTCTTGGCAGCTGAGGGCCTAGCATGACACCTCCACACCCAGTGGAATGAAATGCGATTTGAGAAAAGCGCATTTCATTAAAAGGGTTGAGAGAAAATTTAAGATACAAGAAAAAAAAAACATGCATTTCTCGCATTCATTCACAAATCCTAAAACTTCTTAAAATTGCCCCTTTTTTGCCATCCCAATAAATATGTGGTTCAATTTTGGGGAAGTTTCTCTTCTGTTTGCCCATTTCCATGGCTGCCTAGGGTCTATGTTCCTGCTGAGGCAAATTTTTCTTTCAGGAGAATCAGTAGTGGGTGGGTCTATCCTGAACTCTCTTTCAGAACTTTGCTGAGTCATGCAAAGGCTTTTGACTTTGGGGGATGCGTGGTTTTCTTTGCTTCTGACTGTGGGGGAGGTTTCTTTGCTAATCTCCCCTTTGTCCCAGAGGACACTCCTGCCTGCAGGAATTTCTGCAGACCCAGTGGTACTTCAACTAGCTGAGGCATCACCCTCATGGTTTCTCTGCCCCCTAGAGGTCTTTCTTTGTATCTGCAGGTTCCTATAAGTGCTGTTAGCAACTCTGGTGGGTGCTTCTGGTGTTTGCATTTACATAGGAGGATGTGAGGGGTCTAACTTTTCACATTTTTCGGGCTTGGCTGACTGGACAATAAAGGTTTTCATCCGGGATTCCTCCTAGACTTCTTTTAACCTGCCCTCTTGGTCACTTTTTCCCCTTCCCTGTCTAACCTTTTTCCAGCCTTGTGCCTGCCTGTCCCTTTTTGTTCTCAGCGGGGGTCCCTTACAGTTCACCAGCTCTCTGCTGGAGGGTCCTCTTGACACCGGTACAGCACTTGAGGGTGCAGGTTTCGCTGTAGGTTGGAGTTTCCCCTCAACCTGGCACATGTGACAGCTCCTGCACTACTCCACCACACCTTTGTGGAGTTTGGACCAGTCAAACTGCTGTCTTATGCGGGCTTTGGTCTTTCATATACCTGCATGTACAGCCACCGTAGTCTCGTGGACTCTTAATATTTCTCTCCGGTACCACTGTGGCAACACAAACTGGTGAACTACTGCCCATTCCTTACTCTCAGGTCTGTGAGGAGAATGCCATTTCCTAATCAGTACCTCATTCTTTAAATAGTAGCAATCAGGGATTCCCTCTGCTTCACTTTCAGACTGGGCAGCCTGTGCTAACTCTCGCAATACTGGGTCGGCTCGCTGAGCCTCATCGAAGGAAAATCCATTTAATTCATTCCCTGGGTCTCCTAACTTTCCAAAGAAAGTCTCAGACAAACAGACCTGGTCATCTGCCTGCAGTGCTAATTCAGTCTCCTCTGGGAGAGATGGTTTGATTATGGCCTCATTCACTACATATTCAGGAAAACTGCAGGGAACCGTCTCCTGCCACTGCTCTGTCTCTCCGACCTCCTGCAGTCTCTCTTTCTCTACTGGGGAATCTACCACCTTCAACCCTGCCAGATCATTACCTAGGAGCAGGTCAACCCCGTCCACAGGCAAACTAGGGACAACCCCTGCAGTCATCAGTCCCGAAACTAGGTCGCACTCCAAGTGCATCCGATGTTCATGTACAGGCATACACTGCCCTTCAATACCATTCACCACCATTTTGGTGTTCATTGCACTCGCTGGGGAAAAGGTCAGGCCTTTACCCAGTAAAATGGATCTAGTGACCCCTGTGTCCCTAAGAATTACTATGGGCTTGCTTGCACCACTCGAGGGGTATGGGGTTCTTTCCCTTCAGACACAAAACCCTGATAGCCTTCAGGAATCCAACTAACTTTTCCTGCACTTGCAATAGTAAGCTTCCTCGATCTCACTCTTACTGCAGTTAAAGCCATGGCTTGTTCTGCCGTGCTTTCCATCAGGTTCCGGTCTTCACTGAGTAGCTGTGCCTTGATTAACCCTACAGGTTTTCCCTTTAGTTTACAGCAGTCAGCTTTTAAATGCCCTGCTTTATTACAATGGAAGCACTCAGGTCTCTGGATCTCACTCTTGCTCACAGCACCTTCCTTTTTGGCTAGAGGAGGGTCCCCTGTGTTTCCTGCTTTCCTTTCTCTCTCAGGACTGCTTAGGCTCCTATCACCTTCCCACCCTTTGTCCATTTCAGATTTGTGGGGGTGACTAGAAAAGGTTCTCCCCGGGAAACCGACTTATAAATTAAAACAAACTCATCAGCCAGAACGGCCGCTTGCCGGGCTCTCTGAACCCACTGCTCCTCTACATGGATCTTTATGGAGAGTGGGAGAGAGTGTCTAACAGAATTACTTCTCTGAGATTCTCATAGCTGAGCTGTACTTTAAGAGCTCTCAGCCACTGGTCAAAAGCCAGCTGCTTACTTCTTTCAAACTCCAGATAAGTTTGATTATCTTACATCTTGAGGGTTCTAAGCTTCTGGTGATGATTCAAATGCCCCGAGGATAGCATTTTTGGTCAGGTCATAATTTGATGAACTCTTATTTGGCAACAGGGAATAAACATCATGGACTTTTCTAGTTCGCTTGCTTTATAGTAAAAGAGGACAGGTCTTAGCTGGCCATTTTAGCTGCCTGGCCAGTTTCTCAATGCATAGAAAAATCTTCTACGTCCTCCTCATTGAATGTTGGAATTAGTTGAGCTAGTTTTTACAATGTTGTACCCAGCCCTGAATTACGCTCCTCCATTTTGGCCATGCTTTCACTGGGGTTACTCAGTTGCACCCCCCCCCCCCCCGCCCCCCCCCCCCCGCAGTTAACTCTCTCCTCGCTCTCTTGCTCTCTCGGTCTCTTGGTTCCACGCTCTCTCTCATTATAAGTTGCTGCCGCTCTTTATTTTTGGCTGCAGGCTGATGGTTGTCCAGCTCTGGCTCCCCTTCCTCTCATTCCTGCATACCCTTGTCATCTTCTTCATCACCTTCAACTTCAGAAAGTACTAATCCCGCCTGCATTATATAGATATGATACACAAGACGCTCACTGGATTGTACTATGGGGCTCCACCATATTTATCCAGACATTTAAAATGAGGCATCAAAATGCCTATAGTCTGCTTTATAAAAATGTTTGCAGTCCCATTGCCTCATTATACTTGTTCTTCCCCCTCTGTATGTGGATGCCTTATTGGAGTTATAAGCCATAACTGCAGGGGATATTCCTGATCACCAATCAAATAACTTGTATATGATTTTGAGTCATCAAAGTTGATGTGATAAAAATGTCATGACGTCTTCCTGTGTAGCAGATATATTAATAGTAACTGAGAAGGTGACTGGCATTGCACTCCAGCTGAATGTTTGTTTATTGAGTGAAACTTTCGGAGCCACGAGGTCATGCTGCAGCTGTACAAAACTCTGGTGAGACCGCACCTGGAGTATTGCGTGCAGTTCTGGTCACCGCATTATAGGAAGGATGTGGAAGCTTTGGAAAGGGTGCAGAGGAGATTTACTCGGATGTTGCCTGGTATGGAGGGAAGGTCTTACGAGGAAAGGCTGAGGGACTTGAGGTTGTTTTCGTTGGAGAGAAGGAGGAGGAGAGGTGACTTAATAGAGACATATAAGATAATCAGAGGGTTAGATAGGGTGGATAGTGAGAGTCTTTTTCCTCGGATGGTGATGGCAAACACGAGGGGACATAGCTTTAAGTTGAGGGGTGATATATATAGGACAGATGTTAGAGGTAGTTTCTTTACTCAGAGTAGTAGGGGCGTGGAACGCCCTGCCTGCAACAGTAGTAGACTCTCCAACTTTAAGGGCATTTAAGTGGTCATTGGATAGACATATGGATGAAAATGGAATAGTGTAGGTCCGAAGGTTTCACAGGTTGGCGCAACATCGAGGGCCGAAGGGCCTGTACTGCGCTGTAATTTTCTAAAAAAAAGAAACTCTTTGCTATTGATGAAATTGAGGGGTTGTCATAAGGAGCTTTGAATGCAACATGTTTTGCTCCTGTGGGTTGCCTGCTAATCTATAGACTTGGACTGCTTTCTCTCTGTTTCACAGGTATCATGAAGAAACTAAAAAACAGTAAGGCCCACACATCTATACACACATACACACCCTGAATTTCTCCAATAGTAGCAGGAGATCAGTCGTGCCTACCCCAAGTGAAATTTGTAACTCTTAGAACTCAACCTCCAGATAGAAGGACAAGCCAACTTGGAGAAAAATTCTTGCAAGTATTTCAAATGTTAAATATTCCATTCTAAGGGCAGGTTTAGTGATTTTGTTTTAGAATTGTGCAATTTTGTATTTTATGTGATAAATATTATTTATATTCATATACACTGACCTGAATGGAAACTGAAAACAATGCTGAGACTATTTGAGCAATTTGATTTATCAGTTCTGTACTATATGTCAATCATCAATTGAAAAAATTGATGTTATCAATTTCCTGAAAATTATTGATTCCTTTTGGTACTTTTTGCTTCTTATAAATTTGGTCACATTTAATCAGTCAGATATTTGATTAACTTAGCATATAAGTTTTTGTTTCAGCCATTCTCTAATTCTTAGTTTGTGGATCTATGATATTTCAGGGATGTTGCCTTGTTTTGTTTGTATTTACTTGTATTTCTTCTTAAATTGCAATAGCCTGATTTGTAAACACCAACACATTTGGCCATCCTTCTGTAAAATGTTACTGATCCATCTACGTCATATCTTGATCATTATCATTCTTTGACTGCAGGTAGTTACAAATTGAAATGCATAACACAAGGTACATGCAAGACACATCTTTTAATAAAGAGTTAGATCCAAGTCTGGAACTTATGTTATTGCTAATAGGGGACAAATATTTAACATGCATATATAATTGACGTCATGTCCATTATTTAACACAGGTCTGTTTATTTTAAATGAGTTAAAACCTCCCCTAAAAATAATGAACAAGGGAATATTACACTAGCATGTTAAGCATTTTTCTATCAATAACCCCAACAATAATTGCTGGAGGAATTTATTTCATTCATTTTTTTTCTTGTTTGCATTTTAGTTTTATACCTCACTTCTTAATTGGAAGAGCCTGATTTGTAACCATCATCATATCTGGTAATCCTGATAAAATTTCTCATGTTAACTTGGCATCACATTTTCATTGGAATTATCATCCTTTGACTACAGATCATTGCAAATTGTTGCTATGTAACTGTGTCTTGAGTAATACTTGGGAGGTCAAACTCAGTGTAATCATTGTTCTGTAGTTCAAATGAAGCAGAACTTCATCTCCAACTTCTTCCAACATCACCCAAATGACAGATTTAAGTCATCTAAAGTTTCTAAGGTGTGCTCTCAAGATATCTTGATACATATATGTCATTAACTGAATGCAGGAAACTTTTCATCTAAAGAAAATCAAAATGATTTCTGAATTTCTCCACAGTTATTGACCCGGGAATAATATTGCATTCTAAAATATAATCACAGCCTAGAGATTGGATCACACTGCACCCATTTTAAAATGTATGGCGTCGTCCACCATAGTGGTTAAGCCTCCTCTCACCCCCGGCTGGCCAAACTTGCTGCACCCCCACCCCTGCGATTGATGAGCTGTCTTTGGGGCTGCAAATGGTGCCAGCAGCTTGCTTGTAATATCCATTGAGGCCAGTAGATTGATTTATGCTTTTTTTATTTGTTCATTCATGGGATGTGGGCATCACTGGCTAGGCCAGCATTTATTGCCCATCCCTAATTGCCCTTGAGAAGGTGGTGGTGAGCTGCCTTCTTGAACCGCTGCAGTCCATGTGGTGTAGGTACACCCACAGTGCTGTTAGGAAGGGAGTTCCAGGATTTTGGCCCAGTGACAGTGAAGGAACGGCGATATAGTTCCAAGTCAGGATGGTGTGTGGCTTGGAGGGGAACTTGCAGGTTCCCATGCATTTGTTGCCCTTGTCCCTCTAGGAGGAATGCTGCACTGCTATAGTGCTTCAATTCAGACACACATTTCAAAACTGTACAAACTCACAATTTCATCAGTTGGTCACTAATTAAAGAGAAAAGAGAGATTTGTCTGTTTTTCATTAAAAGTGGAATTTGACCCACATTATTCCTTAAGGAAACAATAAAATAATCATGTTTCTGTTTACAAAATCAAGTTATACTAAGCTGAGAGATTAAACATTTTTCAAACATTTGGTCACGATAATAAGCTTTAGATGTGTTGTGAAGATTATTTTAATGTGTGTAACATAATGCACATCATGGTGCAGCATGTTTGTGCAGGGAAATTGAATATTTTTCCCACTGTACCCTCTCATAAGTAACAGGTGATGAGTGAAGATACTAAGGTAAGTAATATCTTTTGGAGTATTCCTGATTGATATCTTAATACCTGAAAGTGAAAAAACTTCCCTAATTGTGACTAAAATAGTTAATTAAATAGAAAATAATCACTGATATCTTTGTGCATTATCGACATGATTGTCCTAAGATTTGTTAAAAATAGAGAACTCTGCTCTTCTTAGGATTTTCTCCTTCAAGACCAGGGAACAGATGCCAAGAAACAAAAAGGCAAGATAAAATTTGATTGCTACAAGTAAACATAAACAAGCTAATTGGATTTAATTCAAAAATATATCAATATCAGAACAGCAGTATGCAAATAGCTTGCATCACAGTGACTGAATGTTTTTAAGGATGAAATAAACCAAGGAATCTTATAATATTTAATAACCTGGTTTGCAGTTTTCAATGAACAAATCTGTTGTATGATAAAATTGTAAAGGAGGCAATGGTCTACAATTGTACCATGAGTAAAATTGATTAGCTTGAAGTCACCCATAATCCTATTCCCTATTTGTCTGGTTCATTAGCAGATGGTGTGAATATGGTTCCTGTGGCATTCTAAAGTCATGTTGCCATATTAAATGACAGAGCATTGGCTAAAGCTGCTAAGACAGAGTGATTGACATATCATTTTAAGTGTTCTTTCAAGTGCCTTTCCTAGACAATCAATTTTGTTGTTCTATCTCATTAAATTTCCCTATTTTTATACTTCATACATCAGTCGATGGAGGCAGGATGTCGTGTCCTTGAACTGAAAAGCCCTGTAAGTTCATCTTTGCAGAGGATAGCCATATCTCTCAGATAGAGGAAAACATGGTTTCCTTTCAGCAGTCAAGAATTTATCAAGCTGCATAACTGAAAATTATATATCAGCTCATCAAAGGCCACTAAATCCATAGTTTTATCTGGCTAATCTTATTTGTTAATCTTACAGCAATTTAATGTCATTGTCTAAGGATGATGGCATTGAGCATTGTAAAATATAAAGGTAATAGGAAATTTCCCCACCAGAAGCACATATCAGAAATTCAGATATGCACAGTACATGGTTTTCTTGAAAATTTAAATTAATAGTCAGGAGGATCTTTCAGGTTAAATCTGTAAAATTCATCATTTCGTGAACACATGCCCTGTGTCGATGCTACCATGTTACACAGACTTGCAGAGTTTAAGAAATATTGGAATGAATTTTCAGCCCTTCCACCCAGCAGAAAGAGGGCAGTAATGCCCGATAATGATGGGCAATGACCCGCAATCACATTACCCATTACATCAACAGTCCTCTGCCCATATTCACTCTGTTGTGACCAAAAGAACCTTCACCTGCACAGCTCCAACTCAACTGCCCCCCCCCCCCCCCACCCACTCCCTCAAAAAGGGACTATTTTAACCAGGAGTGAGTTTTGATCGGAAAATGGAAAACCACCACCACCCTATCCCCGGGTGATCAGTTTAAATGAGCTATTTTAACCCAGGCATCATTTACATTCCACCAGCCAGCCACAGATGCAAAAATCAGGCATCCGAGAAGCTACAGGCTGTCACTGATTTAAGTAGCAAAGGGAATCAGCAGGCACTCGTGGATTCACAAAGTGCATAGAACCTGGGGAAGCAGATGTCCAGACTTTTTTTGTGGGGCTCGGCAGAGTACTCATGGTCCTGAAGGTCTCACAAAGATAAGTTTTAAACTTACCTGACAGGTTTCCCTCTCAATTGGTGGATAAAATGCCATCACTCAATGTACCAGCCTCCAGTCCCATGCTGGGTTTTGACTAAGCTGGGACAGTAGGGACACCCAGCATAACGATGCCAGCACTGCTGTAAATGAGATCCGTGCCTTCTAATAGCATGGTCATCATGACACTAACATCAAGCCAGCAAGGGCACACTCCGCTCATTGCCTGCCTGTTGTGTGCCTCAAGGTACATAGGAACATAGGAAGATAGGAACAGGAGTAGGCCATTCAGCCCCTCGAGTCTCTCCCGCCATTCAATGAGATCATGGCTGATCTGTGGCCTAACTCCATAGACCTGCCTTTGGCTCATATCCCTTAATATATTTGCTTAACAAAAATCTATCTATCTCAGATTTAAAATTAACAACTGTTCTACCTTCAACTGCTGTTTTTGGGAGAGAGTTCCAAACCTCTACCACCCTTTGCATGAAGAAATGCTTCCTAACATCTCTCCTGAACGGTCTGACCCTAATTTTTAGACTATGCCCCCTAGTTTTAGAATCTCCAACCAGTGGAAATAGTTTATCTTTATCTAGCCTGTCCTTTCCTGTTAATATCTTGAAGACTTTGATCAGATCACCCCTTAACCTTCTAAAGTCTAGCGAAAACAGGCCTAATTTGTGTAATCTCTCCTCGTAACTTAACCCCTGTAGTCCAGGTATCATTCTTGTAAACCTACGTTGCTATCCCTCGAAGGACAATATATCCTTCCTACGGTGTGGTGCCCAGAACTGCTCACAGTACTCCAAGTGGGGTCTAACTAGGGTTTTGTACAGCTGCAGCATAACCTCTGTGTCTTTATACTCCAATCCTCTAGATATAAAGGCTAGCATTCCATTAGTCTTTTTGATTATTTTCTGCACTTGCTCGTGGCATTTTAAAGATCTATAAATCTATGTACAATTGCTCCAAGTAGAATTTATGGTTTGTTCTTAAGATAATATGAAAATTTAAAATAGAACAGCAAATTAAATTATTTCACTGATAATATTCTAAAAATCTAAATCTTACATGGCTTGTCAGAAGGGTTAGTGGCCTCGAATTGCCTCAGGGGTTCCACCAGATTCCCACAAAAACTCCAGCAGGAGTTAAGCAAAACCTACCAGACAACAGGGACACAAATGTGCTGGATCCTTGACACTTCTGAGAATTTCTGGTAACTTACCAAGGAGGAGAATCCCTGCCTGAACTTTTACTGGGTGAAGAGAGCAGCTCCAAAGCTGGATGCTTCGTATGCTGGGAGTTCCTGCTGTTCCAGTTTAGTCAAAACCCAGCATAGGACTGGAGGCTGGTACACTGAGTAAATTTGGGCATAATTGTCTCCAAATGGCTAGAAATGTGTCTCACTAGGGAAGCAATCTTGAAAACAGATTGGGATCAGGATCTCCCCGTCGACACAGAAGGCTGAGGAAGCGCACAATGGGATCCAGAGACATCTGGGAAATTGCCCCCACCACTCTATCCTAGTTTGTGCAATCAATTTATTGTAGCATTTTGTTTAATTCAATACATTTGATGATCTTTATTGGAATCCTACAATAGGTCAACACTGTCAGTAAAACAAACAGTGAGTGTTCCACCATTTGCAGAACATTGCTGTGACTCATTGATGCAAATGAACAACATGATTAGCCTTTTCAGAGATAAAAGCATTTCTAACAAATCGTTTTAGGGTTGAATTTTCCAAGCAAGTGGGAGATGGGTCAGGAGGCAGGACATCCGGTAAAATAACGATGGCAAGCATCAGAATGCAAGTTCGATGCCTTGATGTAAGTTCTGGATTTTCCGAAGGCGGGAAAGACAGCTACTTCGATGCAGCAGCATGGTAATTAGCCTGTTAATCAGGCAATTGACTTAAATTTTACAGGGCAAATGGAATTTCGTAAGGGGCACAAGGGGATAAAAGGGCTTCGAAGACTCGCCAGTTATATGGAGACCGTGAGAGGGCAGGTGGTCAAGGCTGGCTGCAGACAGTAGCCATCGGTAGTGAGAGCCTTATACCAAGGGTTGGGCGGGACAGCATGGGCACTGCCATTGGCACTCAGGACCAGGTTGGAAATAAGTTTGGGCATTAGGTTGGCTGGCACATTGCCAACCTTCAAGTGACACACCAGGGACTGTAAGAAGGTTGGGGAGATGTGGAAGGTTTGGGGGAAGTAGGCATTGGAACCTCTGTGCAGAGACCTGCCACGGGCGTCATCCAGTCAGGCATCTGGACCTCCTGTGAGGAGGAGCATTCAAGCTAATCAGGCAGAGTCAACATGGTTTTGTGAAAGGGAAACCATGTTTAACCAATTTATTGGAGTGCTTTGAGGGAGTTACATGTGCTGTGGATAAAGGGGAACTTGTGGATGTATTGTACTTAGATTTCCAGGAGGCATTTGATAAGGTGCCACATCAAAGGTTATTGCAAAAAATAAAAGCTCATGGTGTAGGAGGTAACATATTGGCATGGATAGAAGATTGGCTAGCTAACAGGAAACAGAGAGTAGACATAAATGGGTCATTTTCTGGTTGGCAAAATGTAACGAGTGGTGTGCCACAGGGATCTGTGCTGGGGCCTCAACTTTTTACAATTTATATAAATGACTTAGATGAAGGGACTGAAGGTATGGTTGCTAAATTTGTTGATGACACAAAAATGGGTAGGAAAGTAGGTTGTGAAGGAGGACATAAGGAGACTACAAAGGGATATAGATAGGTTAAGTGAGTGGGCAAAGATCTGGCAAATGGAGTATAATGTGGAAAAATGTGAATTGTCCATTTTGGCAGGAAGAATAAAAAAGCATATTATCAAGATGGTGAGAGATTGCAGAGCTCTAAGATGCAGAGGGGTCTGGGTGTCCTAGTGCGTGAATCGCAAAAGTTTGTATGCAGGTACAGCACGCAATTAGGAAAGCGAATAGAATGTTATTGTTTATTGCGAGGGAATCGAATACAAAAGCAGGGAGGTTATGCTTCAACTACAACAGGGCATTGGTGAGACCATATCTGGACTACTTTGTCTATTGTTGGTCTCCTTATTTAAGGAAGGATGTAAATGCGTTGGAAGCAGTTCAGTGAAAGTTTACTAGACTAATGTAAATTGGCCATTATAAATTGCCCCTAGTATAGGTAGGTGGTAGGGAAATATAGGGACAGGTGGGGATGTGGTAGGAATATGGGATTAGTGTAGAATTAGTATAAATGGGTGGTTGATGGTCGGCACAGACTCGGTGGGCCGAAGGGCCTGTTTCAGTGCTGTATCTCTAAACTAAACTAAACTAATACCTGGAATGGATGGGCTGTCTTATGAGGAAAGATTGGACAGGCTAGGCTTGCATCCACTGGAATTTACAAGAGTAAGAAGCAACTTCATTGAAAGATATAAGATGCTGAGGGAGCTTGACAGGGTGGATTTGGAAAGGATGTTTCCCCTTGTGGGAGAATCTAGAACTAAGGGTCACTGTTTAAAAATAAGGGGTCACCCATTTAAGACAGAGATGAGGAGGATTTTTTTTCTCTCAGAGGGTCATGAGTCTTTGGAATTCTCTTCCTCAAAAGATAGTGGAAGCAGAGTCTTTGAATGTTTTTAAGGCAGAGGTAGATAGATTCTTGATAAGCAAGGGGTGAAAGGTTATCGGGGATAGGCGAGAATGTGGAGTAATCAGTTCAGCCATGAACTTATTGAATGGCTGAGCAGGCTCGAGGGGCCGAGTGATCTACTCCTGCTCTTAATTCGTATGTTCGTATGTATGAGCATCAGAGTGGGCGGCAGCAACAGCTACAGAGGGCGAGGCAGCAGCAACTTGTGGACCACCAAGAGCTTCACCCTTGGGAGGGGGCACAGGAAGAGGGCACAAAGGGACACGCCTCCAGCCTCCTGCTCGCTGAAGGGCCTACCCACCAGAGAGGTCTACCGCACCAGGTTCAAATACATGCAGATGTCGGAGAAGCAGTGTCATCGAAGACTCTGCCTCTCCAGGGAGATTGTAACAGAACTTTGTGCCATAATGGAGGATGAGCTCAGACCCATGGGAAGTGGTGGGTACCCTATGCCAGTGGCACTGAAGGTCACCATAGCGTTGAATTCCTATGCCTCAGAATCAGTCCAGGGATTCTCTGGAGGCATGTGTTGGGTCTCCCAGTCTGTGGCTCACTGATGTATCAAGATGGTCACCAATGCCATGTTCAGGAGGGCCAGCCTGTTCGTCTTCTTCGACACTGACCCAGACAGTCAGGCTAGAGTCCCCCAGGTGCAGGGTGTCATTGACTGCACACGTGGCCATCTAGGCATTCACAAAACAGCCAACAGCCTTCATCAAAAAGAAGAGCTCCCATTCCATCAGTATCCAACTGGTCTGTGCAGAAGACCACCGCAGAAGTTTCCTTCAAGTGTGTGCTCGGTTCCTGGGAAGCAGCCACGTTGCCTTCATTCTGCACCAGTCCCAGTGCCAGACCTCTTCAAACCTCCCACACCCCTTCAAGGATGGCTGCAAGGTGACAGGGGCTACCCAGTGAAGATGTGGCTAATGACGCCTGCGAGGAGGCCAAGCACTGAAGCAGAGGAGAAATACAACACATGCGACTACATGTCAACTACGGAGACCATTGGGCTTCTGAAGATGCGGTTCAGGTGTCTGGATAGATCTGGTGGAGCCCTTCAGTACTCCCATGACAGACTGTCCCATATCTTGCTATGCTCTACACAACCTGCTGCTTTAGAGGGGGGAGGTTTTGGCCAGTGAGGAGGACCATGAGTGCACTGCCTCTTGGAGGAAGCTGATGAGCAGGTGCCAGATGAAGAGGCACATCAATGACCACTACCAAATAGAGAGGCAAGACACACCAGGGAGGCTAGAGAGGCACTTTTACAGAGATGTTTCAGTTGAAACTTCTTGTATGACCCAAGCAATCCAATAAAGTGCCATGTTTCTGCAGCCCTGATGCCTACTGCTTCATTGTACTCAAAATGCATCTAGACACATCAAGACATAACACAGTGGCATGGGGATGGCATTGATCTCATGTGCTGTGGTGCCTTCCAGCATTCCCTTTGAGGGAGCCAGGGTGCCTTGAAGGCCAAAGAGCTCAAGGTAAGTAGAAGCCTAACACTTGCCTTTCCACATTCTATTTTTATTTGGAGCCTTTCCAAACTAAATGTTCCCTTTACGATACAAAACACTTACCCCTGACCTCCGAGTGCTCGGCTTTTGCGAGTGCTCCTGTGAGGTTCTCCCTCTGCACTGTTAGCTGTGGTGGAGGCAGGCAGCTGATCCGGCTGCCCCTTTGTCTTCGATGACCTTGATGGCCATCCTCTGGATGCCTGAGGTCCCTGTCATACTGAAGGCCTCCTGCATTGCTGCAGGGATCTCCTCCATCATCGCTGACACTTGAGACTCAGGTGCCACTGGCAGAGGGGCTGGGGAAGTAGCAGCCACTCTCCAGGACCGCCCTGAGAGAAGTCCCCAGATGCATGAGTCTACTACTCCTCTTCCCTTTGAAGGAACGCTTGGATATCCCTATTCATCTGAGGGGCTTGAGGACCTGGCGGCGAATCCAAGCACCTCACCCCTTCGTCCATCAATTGCTCCATGGCGTGAATGGAGGTAGCAATGACATGGAGGTCCAAGTGCATCGCCTGAATGACCTGCTACATTTGGCTGTCCCTCAGAATTACCAAGATCGAAATGGTGGAAACCAACGCACGCCAGAGTGAAGTCTCCACTCATGGCCTGGATGAACTGTCCATGCCAGGATGCGCGTAGCCTCTAGCAGCTCCACAGATGACTCCTGACCTCACATTGCAGATCCAGCAGCTGATACATTACAGATGACTCCAGAGGCATGTCATCAACCTCCGGCTCAGCATCACCCTGGCTTCCTGCAGTCATCCGATTACCAATGTCCTGGGCTGTCACAGCTTCTGTCAGCTGCTCTGGTGCATGCGGGCTTCGATCACCAGATTGTGACCCCACAACTAAACATGCAAGCATACCCACTGAGGTGAGAGTATCTGCTCTGGGGGAAGGTGCAGGAGAGTGGTGTGACGGTGTACCCTCTAAGATCCCCTCCTTCTCCCTAGGGATGGACGGCTGTTTCCCCAGTCACAGCTAGTGGCTACTCTTGACTTTGATCTGCATGAGAAAAAAGAGTAATTAGTGGGTTACAGGAATGCCAGGACTCCCCCTGTTGTGCTCGGTGCCACTAGTGGCGGACAGAGGAGCACTATTATTCCTCTAATTCAGAAATGATCTCCTCCCAGCCCTTGGGCCACTCACTGTCCTGACTCCTGACTCCCCATTGACGATGGAACAGGCCGCCGTCACCCTCCAATCTCCAGGGCCGCTTCCTCCATTGGCATCAGGATCTGCAGAAAGGGGACATCCCCACCCATTTTTGCCCTTTCTCTGGAGCTATGCGCAATTTTCTCCTGCAAGCACAGAGAAGAGCAGAGTTAGATGCCTGGCATAGAGAAGCGCAATGCCTGAGCAGGTTGCAGCATGCTTAGACATGATGGAAGCACTGTCATGCCTCCTGCATGCTGCCATTCAGCAGGCACAGCATAGTTGTGCGCTGTGTCTGACTGGGGCCCTTCACAGCAAGAATGCCATGCTGCTGCCTATGCATTGACAGTGCCTGAGTGGGCAAACCCTAGTTGGCAATTTCACTTGAGCCCCTTAACACTTATGAGGCTGAAGTGTTTGCGTTGTGTTCTACACTCACCAAGGCAGAGTACAGGAGGTTGTTCATCCTCTTCTGGCATTGGAGCCAGGTGCAGGGGGTGACCTCACGGCTGCTGACCTCCTCTGCAATCTCCAGCCAGGCTTGCTTGGTTTGGGAAGCCGCTTTCCTCCTCCCGTCCCAGGGCAAGAAGACCTCCCCCTGTGCCTGCACAGCCTGGAGGAAAACCTGCAGTCGTAAACCATGGGGCCACCCTGGGGCATTGCTCGGCCATCCTTGGTGCAGCTGCTGTGATTGGAACCACTTGCCTACCTCTCCAGTTGTCAATTCATATTTTTAGGAAGTGCTGGCAGCCCTTTAAAGATGGTGCCAGCACTTCCTGTGGCAAGACCTGATGCTGCACATGCCATTGGGGTTACAGCTCTCACACCTGCCGGCAGTTAATTGGAAGCGCCAACATATTTGATTCACCCGGCCAAACCCCACCCACGCATGAAGGCCTCCCGCTTCTGGGCCCATGTCAAGACTCTGGGTGGGAGAGAAAATTTCAGCTCCTAGTTTGTAGAAGGAGCTCTGTGACAAATGGCATGAAGCCTGTACAACCTGGCACAAACATATTCTTTGCTGGGGATATTGAGTACCTTTGAAATGATCAAACAAGACTATCCCACAAGACAAGACTGTCCGGGCAGTTTGAAAGACTCTGAGGTAGTGACAACCCATAAGCTTTTACCACATTCCTGCTTATAGTATTTTTACCTAGTCATTAACCCACATGATCCTTAACATGATGATAACTGAGTGTTATCTGGACTTGCATATCAGATACTAAACAATACCCACACATTAGATACTATAAGGTTAGGAGGTCACCCAACCCGGGTGTTAAAAGGTCAGATAGCACATGTTGAAGGACAGTATCTGGAGAGTGAAGGGAGCTGAATAAAGTCTGTGAATCAAGTTAAGAATCAGTCTTGTTAAGTGTCATTATTGGAGGATCTGACATTGCGCCGAGGACTAAAGTATTAGATTATGTTGCTAAACCGTTGCAGTCGGATATGGCTTTTGGCAGATCAGAATCTGCTGGGATTAGGGGTGTAAATCCATTTGAAGCCACTGCAGTGACTGCATGATGGGTTGCATAACTGGAGGAGTTTGAGGCTTACGCATAGAGCAGGGACTTGTTTCATGATGGGGCGACATTGATGCAGCGAGTTCAACGGAGGGCTTTGTTGCTCTATAATGTTGGAGAATCAGTGAGAGAGGGATTCAAAACACTTAATGGCACAGAAGAACAGGATGATTATGAAAAGGCCGTGGATGCATTAAACAATCATTATGTGGTGAAGATGAATGCAACATTTCAGCGACATGTTTTTCAACAGATGAACAGACAGATGGGGAAACTGATGCGCAATTTGTCACTAGATTTCACCAAGCATCTAAGGGATTTAATTATGGAAATGATTTGGATAATCAGCTCAGGGATCAAGTCGTACAAAGTTGCCAGTCGAACTACATGAGGCACAAGTTGCTTGAAAAAGATGTGTTAACCTTGGCGGTAACATTGAGGGTGGCAGCTTCATTTGAAGCTGTGGAAGCTCAATCCCACTTGATGAAATTGGATGCAGACGCTTCAACTTCAGGGTGTCCTGGATCAAACTCAAGTCAAGTGAACCAGTTTAGATCCTGCAGAGGGCAAAGTAGGAGTAGCCTAAGTAAGAATAAGAAAGAGTGCTTCAAATGTAGAAATCTGGGACATTTTGGGAAGGATTCTTGCTGTCCTGCTCATGGCAAAACCTGCAGAAAATGTGGGGGAGAGGATCACTTTGTTAGGAAGTGCAGAAGCAAAACTGAGAAGAGAGGAAAGTCTGGAGAGGAAAACAGAGGGCAGAGGAATGAACAAGGCAGAAATGTATGCTAAGTAGAGGATGACGGCAAGAATGATGGTGAATGTGATGAGGGATACATGTTTGCAGTCAATGATGGAAAACATGGAAAAGTTCCAGCGCTGATTGGTGGGGTGAAGGTGGACATCATTTATGGATTCTGGAGGTGATAACAATGTGATTGATAGGGTATTGTAGGAAGAATTGAAGAGAATCGAGTGCCCATCACGGAAATGTGCGAAGTTGATCCATACACATTCAAGGTACCCCTTCAAGCTGTGGGATGTTACAAGGCTGTAGTGCAAGTCGAAGACAAAAAGGGAGATACAGAGTTTGTGGTCATCAAAGAGAAAGGGGAACCACTCATGAGCAAAGACATGCCTTAACCCTCCGGGATGTTTCATATTGGATTGAAGGTGAACTTGGTGAAGTCATATGCTGAACTGAAGGAGGAGTTCAGACTTGTTTTTCAAGTAATAGGAAAGCTTCGTGATCATCAGGTGAAGCTGACCATTTATGACGATGTCAAAACAGTGGCTCAGCCTGGACAAAGGACACCTTTTGGATTGAGGAGCAAGGTTGAAGCCAAGATTCAGGAGTTCTTTATCAAGATATTGTTGAACCAGTCAACGGACCAACTCCTTGGGTGAGTCCAGTGGTGGTAATGCCCAAGCCAAATGAACAAAGAACAAAGAACAGTACAGCACAGGAACAGGCCATTCGGCCCTCCAAGCCTGCGCCGATCATGATGCCTGTCTAAACTAAAACCTTCTGCACTTCCGGGTCCATATCCCTCTATTCCCATCCTATTCATGTATTTGTCAAGATGCCTCTTAAACGTCGCTATCGTACCTGCTTCCACCACCTCCCCTGGCAGCAAGTTCCAGGCACTCACCACCCTCTGTGTAAAAAACTTGCCTCGCACATCCCCTCTAAACTTTGCCCCTCGCACCTTAAACCTATGTCCCCTAGTAACTGACTCTTCCACCCTGGGAAAAAGCTTCTGACTATCCACTCTGTCCATGCCACTCATAACTTTTTAAACCACTATCAGGTCGCCCCTCCACCTCCGTCATTCCAGTGAAAACAATCCGAGTTTATCCAACCTCTCCTCATAGCTAATACCCTCCAGACCAGGCAACATTCTGGTAAACCTTTTCTGTACCCTCTCCAAAGCCTCTGGTAGTGTGGCGACCAGAATTGTACGCAATATTCCAAGTGTGGCCTAACTAAGGTTCTGTACAGCTGCAGCATGACTTGCCAATTTTTATACTCTATGCCCCGACCGAAGGCAAGCATGCCGTATGCCTTCTTGACTACCTTATCCACCTGCGTTGCCACTTTCAGTGATCTGTGGACCTGTACGCCCAGATCTCTCTGCCTGTCAATACTCCTAAGGGTTCTGCCATTTACTGTATACTTCCCAGCTGCATTAGACCTTCCAAAATGCATTACCTCACATTTGTCCGGATTAAACTCCATCTGCCATTTCTCCGCCTAAGTCTCCAACTGATCTATATCCTGCTGTGTTCCTCTGACAATCCTCATCACTATCCGCAACTCCACCAACCTTTATGTCATCCGCAAACTTACTAATCAGACCAGCTGCATTTTCCTCCAAATCATTTATATATACTACAAACAGCAAAGGTCCCAGCACTGATCCCTGCGGAACACCACTAGTCACAGCCCTCCATTCAGAAAAGCACCCTTCCACTGCTACCCTCTGTCTTCTCTGACCGAGCCAGTTCTGTATCCATCCTGCCAGCTCACCTCTAATCCCGTGTGACTTCACCTTTTGTACCAGTCTGCCATGAGGGACCTTGTCAAAGGCTTTACTGAAGTCCATGTGGACAACATCCACTGAAGACATAAGACTGTACATCGACATGAGACGGGTGAATGAGGCAGCAGTTAGAGAATGTCATCCTATTCCAACTGTAGATGAAATACTCCAGGAGATATCAGCAAGTAAGGTGTTTTCCAAGTTGGACTTAAAGTGGGGGTACCACTAGTTAGAGTTGCACCCAGATTCTAGGAAGGTGAGAGTTTTGTCACCCACTGTGGACTGTACTAATACAAAAGGCTGTTAGTTGGCATAAATGCAGCACCTAAGATTTACCAGCACAAGATTCATAAAGTAATTCAAGGTGTCCCAGGAGTGGTCAATATTTCAGAGGACATCATCGCTCCTGGTGCCTCTCATGCAGAACATGATGATAGGCTAAGAAGAGTGTTGGCAAGCGTGCAAGTAGCGGGTCGAATGGTGAATGCAGACAAATGCCTATTCAAAGTGTTAGAGTGGGTATTTATGGGGCACATGTTGACAAGTCAAGGCATTGATTGAGCCAGAGAGAAAGTTAAGGCAGTGCCAGAGGCAAGAGAACCACAAAATCTCAGTGGGGTGAGGAGTTTTCTTGGTCTAGAAAACTATTCTGCAAAATTCATACAAAACTTTGCTACAATGGCTGATCCACTGAGGAGGTTAATGAGGAAGAATAAACAATTTCTGTTTGGCCAAGAGCAGAAGAATGTATTCAGAGCACTGAAGGAAAGCTTGATGAGTGCTCAAACTCTTGGATATTATGATCCACAAGCACCAATGATGGTCATTGCGGATGTCAGTCCAGTAGGACCAGGAACAGTGCTAGTGCAAACACACGCTTTTTTTTGTTTTTTATTTATGGCACAGAAAGAGGCCATTTGGCCCATCTAGTCCATGCCAGCTCTCCATGGAGCAATCCAATCAGTCCCACTCCCCCCGCTCGATCCCCATAGCTCTACATATTTATTTCCTTCAAGTGGCCATCCAACTTCCTTTTGAAATCATTGATTGTCTCCGCTTCCACCACTTTTGTGAGCAGTGAGTACCAGGTCATTGCCACCAACTGCGATAAAAATGTTCTTCGATATATGCCCCTTTGCATCTATTGCCCAAAATCTGTGTTGCCTAGTCCTTGTACCTTGAGAACCAAGGTTTGGTGGCCTGAAATAAAGCAGGATGTAGAAGACCAAGAGTCATCGCTTATGCAAGCCGGTCTTTGATGGATGTGGAGAGGCAATATTTTCAGGCAGAGACCTTGGGACTGGTCTGGGCATGTGAAAGATTTCATGCATACTTGTGGGCGGCACAGTGGCGCAGTGGTTAGCACCGCAGCCTCACAGCTCCAGCGACCCGCGTTCAATTCTGGGTGCTGCCTGTGTGGAGTTTGAAAGTTCTCCCTGTGTCTGCGTGGGTTTTCGCCGGGTACTCCGGTTTCCTCCCACCACCAAAAGACTTGCAGGTTGATAGGTAAATTGGCCATTATAAATTGCCCCTAGTATAGGTAGGTGGTAGGGGAATAGAGGGACAGGTGGGGAAGTGGTAGGAATATAGGATTAGTGTAGGATTAGTATAAATGGGTGGTTGATGGTCGGCACAGACTCGGTGGGCCGAAGGGCCTGTTTCAGTGCTGTATCTCTAAATAAGTAAATAAATTGAACTTAAGTTACTGACAGACCATAAACCACTAGAGACGATGTACACTCCAAGGTCAAAACCATGTGCTGGGGTTGAGAGATGGGTACTTAGACTTCAACAATACAAGTCAAGGTAAGTCACATTGTGGGGAAGGTGAACACTGCAGATTCACTATCAAGACTGTTGTATTTTAAGACAGTAGCTTCAGACCCAGGTTTCTCACCTTCAAACTGAATGTGAATTTCACAATCATGTTGCCTAGAGGATCCTTTACTATGAGATCATTAGTTACTTCTGTCTCATCACACATTACCAGCTCTAAAATAGCCTGTTCCCTGGTTGGTTCCAGAATGTAATATTCTAACAAACTGTCCCTGATACACTTTATGAACTCATCCTCAAGGTTACCTTTGGCAATTTGATTATTCCAATCAATATGAAGGTTAAAATTTCCCACAATTATTGCAATACCTTTTTTTACAAACTCCCATCATTTCATGATTTATACTCTGTCCGCCAGTGTAGCTACTGTTAAGGGGTCTATAAACTACTTCCACCAGTTACTTCTTTCCCTTGCTATTTCTTATCTCCGTCCAAACTGATTCCACATTTTGATCTTCCGAGCCAAGATTATTTCTCACTACTGCACAGATCTCATCATTTATTAACAGAGCTACCCCACTTTTCCTTTCTTTCTATCTTTCCAAAATGTCAAATACCCTTGAATATTCAGTTCCCAGTCTTGGTCATGCTGCAACTATGTCTCTGGAATGACTATCATATCATCCCCATTTATTTCTATTTGTGCTATCAATTCATCCATCTTGTTACGAATGCTGCGTGCATTCAGATAAAGAGACTTTAATTCTGTCTTTTTACCATTTTCCCCTAGTATGACCCCATTTGCTGCTGCAGTCTGATGTTTGTATGCTCTGTCTCTTCCTGTCACGCTCTGGTTATCACTGCCCATATCTCTACCCTGCGCTATTGCCTTGTCCTTTCTTGTTAACTTTCTAAATCTCCCCTTATGTGAACCCACCCCACTATATAGTTTAAAGTCCTCTCTACAGCTCTAGTTATACAATTTGCTGGGACACTGGTCCCAGCATGGTTCAAGTGAAGCTTGACCCAATGGTACAGCTTCCTCTTTCTGCAGTGTTGGTGCCAGTGCCCCATGAATTGACACCCATTTCTCCCACACCAATCTTTGAGCCACGCATTCAACTCTCTGATCTTATTTACCCCATGCAGGACTGACGTATGAGGAGAGATTGAGCTGGTTAGGATTATATTCGCGGGAGTTCAGAAGAGTGAGGGGGGATCTCATAGAAACCTAGAAAATTCTAACAGGACTTGACAGGGTAGATGTTCCCGATGGTGGGGGAGTCCAGAACCAGGGGTCATAGTCTAAGGATGCGGGGTAAACCTTTCAGGACTGAGATGAGGAGAAATTACTTCACCCAGAGAGTGATGAGCCTGTGGAATTTGCTACCACAGAAAGCAGTTGAGGCCAAAACATTGTATGTTTTCAAAAAGGAGTTAGACATAGCTCTTGGGCCTAAAGGGATCAAAGGGTATGGGGCGAAAGCGGGAACAGGTTACTGAGTTGGATGATCAGCCATGATCATAATGAATGGCGGAGCAGGCTCAAAGGTCCAAATGGCCTACTCCTGCTCCTATTTTCTATGTCTCTATGTTTCTATGCCATTTGCTTGTAGTAAATAGTAATCCAGAGATTATTACCTTTTGTGGTTCTGCTTTTCAAATTCGCCCCTAGTCGCTCATACTCTCTTAGCAGAACCTCTCTTTTAATCCCACCTATGGCATTGGTACCTACGTGGACCATGACAATTAGACCCTTCCTCTCCCACTGCAAGTTCCCCTCCAGTCCCGAGGAGATGTCCTTAACCCTGACACTGGGCAGGCAACAGAGCCTTCGGGATTCACACTCCCAGCGATAGAGAACAGTATCTATCCCCTTAACTATATTGTCCCCCAGCACTACTGCATTCCTTTTTACTCCCCCCACCTGAATGGTCCCCTGTACCATGGTGCTGTGGTCACTTTGCTCATCCTCCTTGCAGCCCCTGCCCTCGTCCGTACAGAGTGCGAAAATCTCGAATCTGGAGGCTCCACCATTGCTACCTTCTGTATCCCCTATTAATTTAATATAGTACTATATCCCTGGCATAGTTCAAACTACTGCCCCAGCTCAGAGAAAATAAAAGGAACCCTAAAACTCATCCACCAATCATCTACCTGCTTACCTAATTAATGTTTCTGGACTTCAGCTCTCAGGTCTCGTTGCGTCCTGCACCCTCTCAGACCACTGTTTTTTCTGTAAAAGACTAGAACAGCAGCTTTTCCCTCACTGCGCTGAATTTCCACACTCACTCACCAAATTCTTGACTTAAGCACTTTGTTGATGCAGGACTTTTTTTTAATTTCCAAGATATACTTTATTCATAAAAATCTGTAAAAAAAAAAAAAATACATGACAAAACAGTTCCAAAACAGCACCAGGTCAAAAAAATACAAACAGTGCAAAGGAGGTCAGTTTCCTTCAGTACACGAGTGAGTTGCCTCACAACCCTTCCATTTCATTTTTCATGCCATATTTATTTTGCAGCAAACAAAAATTTTCCCGATACAGTTCGAGGGGTTTTCCATGTTGATGCAGGACTCTGTTGGATTTTGTGCTCCTTCATTCTGCTCCGTTCCTGGTCTGCATCATGCCGACGTGTTTCACAGTTGTCCTGACCTGCTTCATGGTGATCCCGGTCCATTTCACACTGCTCCGATCCTGGTTTATCCATCAGACAACCTCAGAATCAGGTTTATCCATCAGACAATATGCAGGGAATTTTAACTCCCTCTGCCCAGCGAAATGTGTGCTATGTTACGGCCCTGAGGATATTTTAATGCTAATGTTTTTTGTGTGGGTGAGGTGCCTGCATGACTCAGATGGGAGCCACATGAATAGTGCAAAGTGGGGTCTTATAACCCCAAAGATACTGTAAGAGTCTGTTGAGTGGAGTGCCTGCTGCAGCCACACCACACAGAAAAGCCTGGCAGGCAGGATATGTAACAGCTAAATGTAAAAAATATTGTTGTGAGACCAGCAGGAGTAGGAATACACTTCCAGGTGCCAAAATAAAGGTTAATTTGTTAATTTGAGTTTAGAAAAATGAGGAGCAAATAATTGAGGTGCTTAAAATTATAAAGGATTTGATAGGGTAGACACAGAGGGTTGGATTTTGTGCTGGAGGCAGGACACCCGGTGCCAGGCTGAAAAGGCAGAGGGAGCCCTGCCTCTGCCTTTTTTCCCCTCCTGGAGCAATCCTACAGTCTTTTAGTGTCAAGGTTTTAGGAGGCGGGTTCTTTATGCTGCCACCATATAGAGTCTAGCCAGAGAGGTTGTTAGACTGTATTGTTTGAGCATTAATCTTTATTGTATAGTAACTATATACACTCCACACTAACTTGTGTGTCTCCTTCAAAAGCCATGCTGTTACTGTTCCCGAGTCTTTCCCACATGATCTCTTACATCTTGACATTCTCTCAAGATTAACCCTTTGATACCCTTATACTGCATCTCCTGCAAGTCTTTATCCCAATATATATTTACATACATTTCAATTTTTTATGTACATTCTACCCCATCTCCCCCAAGACTCTGAATTCATAGATTCAACCTATCAGGAAGCTTCTCAACTCTCCCTGATCTTGTTGTCGGATGTGGAAGATTGGTAGTCTTTCTCTGATCCCTTGTTTCTTGACTTGGACAGCCTTTGTTGAGGTTTGTAGTATTTGGTGCTTTTTGAATTTTCAATTCATCATCTGAGTCATCTAAGTGTGTAACCGATTGACGTCTTTGATGTAAAGGAATAAGATTCCTTCTATTTCTCCGTATAGAACCTTCTTGCGTTCGTATTAGATAAGATTGCTATGGATTCTCATCCTTCTGGAGAATTACCCATTTTCTATTTTGGTCTCATACCCATACCTTTTGCCCTCCTGACAACTTTGGTAGGTTTCTTGTATCTTCTGTTATAATTATGGGTCTGTTGTTTCGATATGATTTTTCTTTGTCTTGTACTTTCTGCAAGTAATTTTTTGGATAGAATTGGAAGATGTGTTTGAAGTTTTCTTCCCATTAAGAGTTCTGATGACACTAAACCACACAATAATGTGTAGTTCTGTATCCCAGTAGTGTTAATTGGAAATCTTGATTTTTCATCAACATAGAGCTGCTCACTCAGCTTCTCCATTTGATTGTGGATACTTAGGAGAGCTTCTTAGGTGAACAAATCCACATTCTTCTGCAAAGTGCGTGAAGTAATTGTTTGCAAATTGTGGTCTATTATCAGATACTATCTGATCGGGTATACCATGTATTGCGAAAACATCTCGTAAAACTCTGACTGCTTCAGTTGTTGTTGTGTACATCCACTTAACTTCAATCCATCTTGAGAAGTAATCAACTATAATTAGATAGAATCTTCCCTCCAGGAAGAATAAATCCATCACCAACTGTTCCCACGGTCTAGTCGGGAATTGGTTCAAAGTAGTGGTTCTCTTTGATCTTGTTTGTGTAACTGACAAATTTGTTGGATTTGCTTCTTCCCAAGTTCTCTGTCTATGTAGCACTCCTGTAGGATCTTGCTGCGTTTCTCTTTTTCGCTCTGGTAGTCTTTGAGCGGCATGGCGGGCTGTGCTGTGTTGTGCGGGTTCTCTCTACATTTTGTGGGCTCTCTGGCGGAATCTGGACTCTCTCTGGTGCTCAGGTCAGGTTGCGGGGGGGGGAGGGGGCGCTGTCCCTCTGTCCTGGCTCCTGGATTCTTCTTGTTTATCTTCTTCAACTTTCTTGATAATATGAAGGCTCTTCTATGAAGCTGTTCTACTTAAGAATGAGAACTTGTAATTGCATAGGACAGACAGTGTTTCTAGCATCTACTTTTCCTTATATTGAAGCATTGATTGTAACTTCCTCTTTACTTCCACTATAACACCACGGTTCTTTATCTGGCAGGACCGACACACTTGCCCCAGTGTCAAGTTTGAAATTAGTGAAATGTCTGTTGACACATACGTCTGTTGACCAAAATGCTCATTTTGGATCATTGATTTCATCCAGTAAATATTTCGATTGGTCTGCTGCAGGAGGTCGCGTAACTTCATTTACCTCTTTGTTCTTAACTACCTTTCCTTTAGAGGTTGAGGTAGTCGAGATTTTATTTCAGCACATCTTACTGAAATTTCCTATTTTTCTGCAATAAAAGAATTCTGCTCTATTGGTGGGACATTGTTCACACCTGTGGGAAGTTTTTGCACCCTAACGCTGGCAGGGTTTAAAGGCGTCTTTCGCTCTCTGCCCGCCAATGTACCTTTTATCTGGTGCCTCTTGTTCAGCCCTCTGGTGAAGGAACTGAACAGTTATAGGAGTTTTCCTGTACCAAGGACTTTGTTCACCTCGCAGTATGGTCTGTTGTTCTTTCTGTCCTCAGCTTGCCTCACCAGCTGAACAGCTCTTTCTAACGTGATGTCTTCTTTAGACTGTAAAAGGTCTCATATGGAATCATCTGCATCACCGGCAACAATACAATTCTGATCAATTCCTCTTTACGTTCTTCATACTCACATCCGTCTATGAGTCTGTAAAAGTCATTGATAAAGGTATCAACCATTTCGCCTGGTTTCTGAACTTTAGCTCTTACAAGAGTCTTATAGCTACGCAGATTGAAGTAGGAATCACAAGCTTTTAAGACTTTGTCGAATTTGGCTGATGTTTCATCAATACGTTGAGCTGGATTTTACCAGGCCCCCCAACATCGGGGGTCGGGGGGGGGGGGGGGGGTGTGCCCAGAAAATACCCCCGGGAGACACCCGCCATGGGCCTCAACGTGAGAAGGCCCCACCCCATATTACCACTGGCGGCAAGGCCACGTGACAGCCCTTCCGCCGCTCGGCGAATGCAACTTCCTTTAAATATTTAAATAAATTTTAATAAATGCATAATTACTCACCTCGTCATGACAGCCATCCCACAAGGCAACGGGCACTCCGCCCCACTGCCCTACCGTCACCCCCCGCCCCCCACCCCACCTGTCGCGAATCTCCGATTCCAGCCTTGGGGGTGCTGTAAGATCCCAGCCAGAGAAACTATTTGCTCTGGTGGGAGAATCCAGAACAAGGGCGCACAATCTTAAAATTATAGATAAGCAATTTAGCAGTAAAATCAGGAAGCACTTTTTCAAATGAAGGTTAATGGTAATGTGGAATTCTCTCCCCCAAACTGCTATGGGTGTTGGGTCAACTGCAATTTTCAAGACTGACATCAATAATTTTTTTTTTAAGTAGGGGTATTAAAAAATAAGTAGCAAAGGTGGATAAATCGAGTCAAGGTACAGATCAGCCATGATATGACAGAACAAACTGAAGGGACTGATTGGCCTAATCCTGTTCCTTTGTTCCTTTGCCACCCCAGGTTCCCTCTTCTTCTGTGTTTGCAAAATCCTCCTGAACCCCAAATAGTTTACTTGAGCACCAGCTGGAATCAAGCTGCCTGTAGATGCCTGTTTTGGGCATCTATGTTAATGAGGCTTGACTCTTAAATGTGACTGGGCATCTCGCAGCACCAAGGCTGTAAGCCTATGAAATTCTCCTGACTGACTGCCCAGGAGTTACAATTCCTCCTTATGTGACCAGCATCTTGCAATGCCAATTCTATATCCTGCAGTAGGTTAAACTGGCTACAGATTGGCCACCACTTAAATAAAGCATTCATCCAGCTGACTCGGAAATGGTAAACTGGCCTATTATGAAAAGATATCAGGGTAAATTTTCTGGTTCCATTACTCAGGCTGTGTAATCCCCCACACCTGTTTTCGGGGGTTATCTAAATTGGCCTTCAAGTTTTTATGTAATGAGATATAAGGGGAAGAGTGTTGACTGATTTAATAGCATGCAAGTGGATCATGTGTTTTCTGTTTATCTTGCCACTGATCCTTGGGGCAAAGAATGTCACTAATGCTGGTCTCAGTCTCTATGCCAGAGCATAGCAGTGCAGCCTCTGCAACTAGGGGCTTTTATCCCACATTTTAAAGCTTCTTCGGTAGAGAAGGTGAAATCAGTCATCCCTGATGTCAATTTTTAATCCTTTTCTGTCTGCCTTGGTATTGCTGTACACCAGGAATACATTGGCATTCCAAATGTCCAGTTTTACTATTATGTAAAAACAGAAAGTGCTGGAAATACTCAGCAGGTCTGGCAGCATCTGTGGAGAGAGAAACAGAGTTAACGTTTCAGGTCAGTGACCTTTCATCAGAACTGGCAAAGGTTAGAAATGTAATAGGCTTTGAGCAAGTGAAAAGTGGGAGGGGGAAGAAGAACAAAAGAGAAGGTGTGTGATAGGGCAGAGGGCAGGAGAGATTATTTATTTCTATGGCAGTATTGACTGGAAATGGGTTATACGTCATTAACATTTCATTGGAACTAACTCACGCATATTAAGGCTAGACCTATTCAGCTGCTCCCGTCAGTTCCAGAGTAAAACCCTGGAGGTGGCAGCAGAGCTTGTGCTAAAGCTCCCTGCCTGACCTCTGCCCCTCCCCTTCCCTTCTCTTCTGTGTTATGCCAGGTGTCCAGTGTAACTTCAATGAAAAGTTGCCCTCACTTCTTTGCTTCCTAAACAAGGCTGCACCGAACAGAAAAATGCAAACACACACAGGAGAAGGACACAGCAACCTCAAGCCATTAAATATTTTTGGAAAGGTGAAAATCCTGGGGCTGGAGTGCATTGAGTGAGTAAGGCAAGATAAAACTAGAGACCCCTTTTAAGCACTGGGCTCTCCAGTCGTTCACTCACCTCACTCATTCACTCATCTTATCCATTCATTCATTCACTCACTTTACACAACTCACTTTATTCACACATCTTACTCATTTATTCATTCACCTCACTCATTCATTCATGAGTATCCACCTTAAGGATAGCTTCCTGCTGCTCCGACTATCACATACAGTGGTAGTAATTATTTGGGGTGGGTTTGGGAGTGTTGCTAGAGGAAATGGGCTGCAGGCAGCGTACCCTGTAATTTTTTGGGGGGGGGTTGTGCAACCAATTTGTTTACATGTGCGGCCCTTTTAAATTTTTTGCACAGCTGCGCATGCGTAGTAACCGGAAGGAACCAATTGATGAGCAGCCTGCATGGGAACTTCCAGATTGTACTTAGAGGGAACATTGGTTGGAGAGTGAGACCCCTTGATGCTATTTACATGAGGTGAATCTAGTTCCAGGTGGGCCTTAAAGGGCACTTGCATTTTTTGTGAGGATTATTCAGATTTATTTTGAGGCAATAGCTAAGACCCCATTTTCTCCATTTACCACCCAAAATCCATCCCAAAGTGGAAAGTAATTCAGGAGGAAACCCCAGCATTTGGTGCTGTAAAGTGGTGTTCACAGTCCTCAAACTTGGAAATTTTCATAGTCACTTTATTAAAAAAGAAACAATAATGAAAAATCTGTTATTTCAGTCTTTACCAGATAACCATTATAACAATTACTGTAGACTTGATGAGAAAGTTTCATCTGCATCATATTAAAATTGTCCCAGTGGTTTGGGTATATCAAGCTCCCATAATGCATCTGCTTTAATGATATGCTGTACTTTAGCACTAATGAAGTACGGTCGAACTATGAATTTTTATTTTCAGATGTACCCTTCAAGGGCATTGTCAGCGGGATGAAAAGGACTAGTAAAATTATGATTGATTATATTGTTAAAAGATGAAGAGGCAATAAAGGCACAAACCTTAGGTAGATAATAGCTGCCTTTTTTAATTAGTCATGTATGATCTCCTTCAGAACAATGTTTAATATATAAGATAAGACCGCGCTTATCCTTTACCCTTGGGTACCATATTAAGACACTCAAAAAGCTTATAATTATAGTTGCATAGTTCATTCATTTATCATTTAAACAGACCTTATAGTTTTAATTTTTCTTTTCAATTCCTAGAATTTGATTAAATATGGCATAAAGTCATGACCATCTTCTTCAATTTGTTAATGATTAAATGCTCAATGTTAATTTAAATAATTAAACATTTTTATACATATGATTTAAAATGATAGCATTGATCTTGCTACCATTAAGCAAACTGTTACTAAATTAACATTTCACAGAGAAAATATGTGACCTTTGTCCATAAGAAAATTAATCACACTAATTTGTCATGACCATAGCTTAAATAATTTGCCTTTTTAACAGAGACAGACAGTTGCAAAGTCTAAACTTACACTGGCAATATATGGGTTCATTTCAGGGTTATGGCAATTTTGATCTTGAAATTTTATTTCAATCTCATTTTACACATGATCTACTTGCATACTATTAAATCGGTCAATACTTTTCCTCTTATATCTAGTTGCATAAAAATTAGAGGGCCAACTTGGAGAGCCCCCAAAAACAGGCGTGGGGATCGCAAAGCGCGATTAACCCACACCCGTTGATTGCAATGCAGGCAGCATGCCAACTTCATGCCGCCTGCTCATTTCCATGATCCCTGTGTCCAGCCAGTGCTAACAATGCTGTTCAATGGCTGAACGCATCAGCAGGGGCTCAATAGCATGAGTGGCTAGCGCCATTTAAAACTAGCCTACAGTGCTTAAAGGGGAGGTACATTGTGGCTGAAGTAGGTGCTGGGAGTCTTTCAAGAACTGAATCTGCCTAGACAAATGTGAGGAATGACACAACAGGAGAGAGGGTGGACTGCAAGGTTTCCAGATGCTGCATTGGAGGTTGAGGTGGAAGAGTTGAAAAGGAGGAGAGATGTCCTGTATTCAAAGGGGGAAAGAAGATTTTCTAGACACATGGTCAAAAGGCAGTGGGAGCAGATAGCCATGGAGTCAAGCCCTGAGGACCTGTATGTAGTGCCGCAAAAAGTTCAAGGGCTCTTGTACAAGTGGTCAAGGTCAGTGAATGCATCTTCAAATGCCATAACCTAGCAACTGCACAATTGGTGTTAGCCACTGCTCAAATCACCACACCTCCATCATTCCCTACTAAGGATCTCCATCAATCAAGCCTCATACATAACATTTATATGCTTCACCCTCACAAACTTAGCATTGCTGGTAGCCTCACACCTACATCTCATAGTTTGCACACACTGCCAGCTATTCAACCATAACAGTCAATCAGCTAAACAGATTGCACAACACTCACTGACATACTTTCCTCTCTTTTGGAGGATAAGGAGGTTCAAAAACCAGAGGTAGCAGGAGCTAACCGGAGGGAAACAAGCATGCCTGCATGTCCTGACCCCATTGGAGGAGACAATGTTGGTCATTATTGGGATGCCTTTTGCTGAGACCAGCGCCAACAGCAGGAGAGAAAATATTGAAGATGACAGAGTCATGCTAGGCCCCCATCTGCCAAGAACGGGGCACATTGATTTTGTCATGAACATTGATTTTAAACTTTTACTGGAGTTAAGAGAGGACTTGTTGAACAGATCAGCCGTGGCTGGAAAGGACATTTGCATATTAACAGATAGTGTTACGAAGGACAAAGCAACCATTTCCTGACATTCAACCCACAATGGACTTTTGATCACCGTACGTTGAAGGTGGGGGAGCTCGCATTCCAGGTTGACTGCTCACTGACACAAACAGACATGGTCAAACCAGCCAGTCACATGACTAACGCGCTGGGCAACCTGAGATTTTTGAATTTGTACTAACAGTTTTGGGAAGAAAACTGTTTGCTCCTGGACTGAGAAGATCTCTCTCCTGTCTGCTCCCATCTCTTTCTCACAAGCCACTGAATCCACTGAAGACACATGAACCCCAAGAGAGAAAAGTCTTCTACAGTGAACAAGGTTTAAGAAGAATACTGGGCCCCAATGAAAAGCAAGATCTACCTACAATCAAGGACTCTACAGTGAGCTTGAAGAACCGTAACAACAACTCTTCAGATATTGCCTCAAACCTTTCCACTTTATTTTTCTTCTGCTCTTTTCTGTCTCTATTTGCATTTATGTATCGCGTCTGCATGCTAGTGTGGGGCACGATGTGTATCCGTAGGTGTTAACTGAATTAGAGTTTAAGTTAAAGTTTAATAAATTTCAAACTTTCTTCTTTAAACCCAAGAAAGCCTGTTTGTGCTGATTTCTTTGCCTTATAATTGGAAAGCGGTGAACAAGGATTCACCAAGTGGGAACTAAAACACGGTGTGTTTAAAATTAAACTCTGTTACAGTAAGACCAAGTGAAGGCTGAAAGGGAACCCTAGACCTCTTTCTCACCTGGTCGTAACTACAGTATGTTCCTACCTAATCCTCCTCCTTACATTCCACTTTCCCCTCATCCCACACTCTCTTCTGATTTACAAGCTGCAGATGGTGTAAGCATGCCCGTCTTACATTCTCTCCTCCCCACAACCTTACCCTTTTGCCTTTTTCCTTTCAGATACCCAAGAGGTCCAACCAGGCCAGGTAATGAGGTTGAGGACACACAGTCATTTGATTTCACCCTCACAGCCACCAGTTCAGATACGGACATTGCATGTATCTGAAAGAATAGATTAGAACATGAACCTACATGTGATGAGACACTGGGCATGAGCGGCTTGCAGCCAGGACAGGGGGCAAAGTTAGCTCAGCTGCCAGCTCACCAGAGGCCAAGATCACATATGGCTCATGTCACGTCCCTATGCGATGCAGATAACTCAGATGAGGGCTTTGATGGGGCAGCCTACAGAAGAAGACTAATGGATATGCGCAACAAAATGTTTGACGCATTTGGAAGCCTGCCAGAAAACCTGCAGTCAATTTCAAAGAGCATGGAGCAGTCCAACATCAACTTGTCACAGGGCTTTGTGCAGAGCTTGCAGCCCGTCCTTTCCAGCATGGAAGTGGTGGCCAACACCATTCCCGCAATTTTCAACCCGACCAAGATGCAGCATATCACATCTTTTCTTACAGTACAAGCAGTAGCCACCCAACATCTGAGTACTGCAGTGGAAGCTCAGATTGCTGCCATCATGGCTGTGGATTACGGTATGTAAAGGGGCTTGCAGGGTTTAACAGCAGTCCAGCAATTTGCCTTCCACGTGATTACTAGGATTGCTGAGGTGCCACCCAAGGGAGTAGCTGTGGCTCCATGGAGCATGAACCTGCTGTCCTCTCTCAGGAAGACAGCATTAACCCTTCCATAATTGCCACTCCACCAGTGCCCATTTTGTTGCCTCTCAGCCAGCTAGCCCAAACTGTTATAAATAATATAATATAGCCAGCCCAAACTGTTGCTGCCCATCCCGAGATGGTTCAGTCCATAGCCTAGCCTGAGCAGCTTGAGATCATTCTCCAAGGTCATCTGCAGATTCCTCCACTGAAAGTCAGCAGCTTTCCACCAGCCATGCTGCAGCCACTAGGATAACACTGCAGAGGAGCACTAGGACAGGCAAAGCCACACAGAAGACGGGCACTAAGGGAATACAAAAGGGTAAGTTAGTTGACTTTGATATGCAATGTGGCTTGATTTCATTTATACATTTTGTTCAAAATGTTTATTTTGTGGTGTCTTGATCAAGTGGCCACAGGGATGGTTACTGACATGGGTAAGATAAGGTATGGGACAGTGTGGTTACTGGTATCGAACTCAGCTGAGTCCTTCATGGACTGCCTGGGCAGGCAAGTGCTATCTAGGTTGCCTCCTCCCTTCCTCTTCCTCCTCCTCCTCCGCTTACTCCTCCTCCTCCTCATGTTTCTGTTCCTGAGCTGCTCATCATATAGCAGGTGACAAGGACTGTCCGCTCATGATGGCGAGGTTGTGCAGTATGCATGAGACCGCCATGAATCTTGACACACAATCTGCTGAGTATTACAGGGCTCCTCCACAGCGATCTAGGCAGTGAAAGCATTGTTTCAGTATGTCAGTGATCTGCTCTATCACATTTTGTGCAACAAAGTGTCTTTCATTGTATGCGTGCAGCCATGTTATCAATTGTTGCCCAGTAGCCACCACATAATTTGCTGGCACAGTGGGCTGCCATAGAAAGAAGGCATCATGACTGCTGACAGGATACCAGGCGATGATCTGCATGATTCTCTGCCTAGGTTGACCTTGAGGGAGTGGAATCCCTTTCAGTTCTGGTATATGGCAGAGTTAACATGCGGGGGGCCCGCAGAGCAATGTATGTATACTCAATGCCATCCTTCAACCCGAGCAAAGCCACTCACTCACTCCGCCTACTTTTTTCTAGCAATAGAGGATGAAATTTAATTAGCTGTCAATGAATAAAGAGCATCAGTGACCTCCCTTACTCAACAGTGGACCATGCAAACTGTTAGATATCACAAATATGTCCAATATCAGCCTGAAAGAAGCCAGAAGCATAAACGTTTATCACAGCCACTGGCAATGCAGTCCTTGCCCTTCTGTGGCTGCAGTGAGGACATCCTTACTGAGGTGAAGTTATCTCACACATTGATTCTCGCTGAAGTTCGGGTAGGAGAATTGCTCCCTGAGCACCCTTGGCGGATATGACCTCCTGCTGAGAGCTCTTCCCCGCACCCCCCCCCCCCCCACCCCCACCCCCACCCCACCACCTCCTTCCACTTCCAGCAACTTGTCCTTTTTTTTTGCATTACCTCTGTTCATTCTCCAAGTCATGCAATATTCTATGGAAAATGCTTACTAGTGCACCCATGGCTGGGATTTTACAAAGCTCCCAATGTTGGGTTCTGTTGGGGGAGGGATGATCATTCCGGCAGCAGCCCACCATGGAGCCTGATGCCGGGAGGGCCGGGACCGATCTCCCTGGCAGCAACGAGGCTCCGTGGTGGCCCCACTCCTCCGCCACTGGGCAACGGGAACTGGATTAAAATATTCAAATTAACAGAATATATACATCTAAATAAAATTGACTGCAATCTTACCATCAGGCTGCGATCTTCAGAGCGGCAGCCAGCACTCACCGCCTTCACTTTCCCATCTGAGGAAAGCAGGCGCTGCAGTGGTGGGGAAGGGGAGAACTTAAGATTTTTAGTGTTGGGGGGAGACGGGGTCAAATTTACATCATTAGTGTAGAGGATGGTGGGAAGGAGTGATCTGCACTTTGTTCAGTTTTTTGGGGGAAGGTCAAGTGTGGAAGTTAAGTGCTGTGGGGGGTGGGGATGGGGGGTGGGGGAAAGAGGACAAATAATCAATTTTATTGTTATTGACGGGTGGGAAAGGGGCAGCAGACTTATAATCAGTACGGGGGGGGGGGGTTGACTTTAAAGATGTAAATTAGCCAGAAGGGCTTTAAAAATGGCACCAGCGTCTGCACACAGGCAGCTGACGCCATTGTCGGAGTGTCTACCCCTTCCATGTGATTGGGGTGGGGGGCAGGCGAGGGTGGCCTGACTGGCATATTATTGTCAGCCGCCACGTGGAAGATTGCGACAGCATGGCGGCACCTGTGAGCCGCCATTTTACTCACCTGCCACCGCTCCCAGCAGCGGATGCGTAAAATCCAGTCCCATGTCTGGGAGCAACTGGTTTGTGCAGAAGCCTTGAAGTCAGGAAAATGTCCTTCAGCACCTGCCACACCATTCCCTCGAGACTTTTACACCTACAAAAAGCACCAAACACTTATAGAATCAGACTGACAGGCAGAGGAAATCAATGAGCAACCAACCCATGAGTAGTTGATTATCCCTTTAAATAGCGCTGGTGAGGGTTGTCCTTCCTGCTTCTGAATGTATGTTCAGCTGTGCAAGGTTAAGGGAGGGCAGTAGTTGGAGTTTTAAGCTCCTAAGTGGCAGTGCTGGCATCAAAAATCAGCATTGCACATCGATTGACATCATGATCTGCCTGCTCTGCATACTTCTGGCAGATGTTGACCACGTAGAGCTAATGCCTGCACCAATATGACCTCACATGCGTATGTGTGCTGTGGATGGCAAATTGCAGCTTGAAGGGCAGTCGTCGCACCCAAAAAGGAGGTGCTAATGAGCTTAACTTTTTGTCCTTTGATTTCAGCAATATAATTGTGCCATTCTAATATAAGCTAAACTGAGTGAGTTTTTGTCAAGGTTAGATGACACTCGCATTTTAATTTAATTGATAGCTATAAATCTAATGATATAGAATAGAATAAATTGATGAAATCACCATTGGTAATAATCTATTGCAATTCAGGACTTAATTGCTAGCCGTTATAGCGTAGTAGAGAATTCTCTATGGTAACTCATTCCTGTTCATCTAAAACATTTGGGCTTTCAGCTAGAAAATTTGATCCTGAATTTCAGTTTCATTTTTTAAATTATTTTTTGCTCACCAAGGGGAAGAATGCCCGGGCTGGAGCTTGAAACACTTTGCCCACATCAAACACTTCCTTTGCTCCACTTCAACTCAGAAGAGCATCCTCTAGTGCACCTACGTGAAGTTTTCTACTTGCTACAGCACTACACCTTTGGAATGTGAGTGCAAATTTGGAACAGTTTTGTGTTGTGGACCCATGTCCACTTGCAACTGCCCAATTTTATTTCACACAGAATCTCTAAAGTTATCAGACAAGGAACATTATGATCCCATCAAGCTGTGCCAGATTCAAATCCAACATCCAAATTTGAAACACTTTGGAACTACAACACTCAAGATTGGCAGTCATGCTGTTCTTTCTCTTCAAAGTGAGCCTCAGCATCACCAGAAGCAAGAGGCAAAGGATGTGAACACTTACAGTCACGAGTTCTTCCCAGGGCACAACAGAGTAATGTAAGGCTCAATGTACCCTGAAAACTGCTACTCAAATACTGAGTGTATTAAGTCTCACTTATGCTTAAATAAAAACATAACTGTTACTGAAGACAGCTTCAATCTATTGAACAGGCAGTTCAAAGAGACTCCAAAAATTATTTTTTACAAGTAGCAGATTTGTAATGAGCGATGAGAGGCTGTCAAACTGTTCATTGAACTTTGAAAATTGAATCTATTCAAAGTGAAACACAATTCTGTGCCCAACATTTGTACCGTAGTTACAAAAAGGAGCAGCTATGTATCTTTTTCTGCAAAAATTAATGACCCTCTAATGAAATTGCAACAATGTAGACTCTTTGAATATAGAATTATAGAATGGTTACATCTCAGGATGTCATTCAGCCCTTTGTATCCATACCAGCTCTCTGCAACACAACTCAGCTAGTTCCACTCACCTGCCCTTTCACCAATGCCCCGCAAATTTTCTCTCTTTAGGTGCTTATCCAATTCTCTTTTGAAAGCCACAATTGAATCTGCCTCCACCACACTCTCAGGCAGCGCATTCCAGATCCTAACCACTCACTACGTTCCTCATGTTACCATTGGTTCTTTTGCCAATCACCTTAAATCAGTGTCCTCTGGTTCTCGAAACGTCACTGTCACTGACCCGAAACGTTAACTCTGCTTCTCTGCCCACAGATACTGCCAGACCTGCTGAGTATTTCCAGCATTTCTTGTATTTATATCTGAGAAAAGTCTAGTTATATACATGCCTAAAGCATTGTACTAACAAACAAATGTTAGCAAGGATGTAGCAAGTAAGATATCAAGTAAAAATTGCGGGTATTGAAAATTATATTATGCATGCTATGGTAGAGAGATGATGCAGGAAGAAATTTACAAGGGTCAAATGGTCATGCTAGCCCACCAAGCCAAGGTTTCCCCGAGATTCTCCTCTGCTCTAGCCCCACAGTTGCATCTTTCTCTAGTTTCTCTCCGATCTCCCATTATGCTCTCTCGGAGCTTACCTTGTTCATGAGGCTCATCTTTTGTTCCTTCAACCCTAATTCCTTCAAACTGCTAACCACCCAACTTCCCTAGCAGGCCCCCAAGTTAGCTGATAATGTTAACAGTTCCCTCTCATGAGGTACTGTCCCCCTCCCTTTCAAGTTTGCCATCATCAAACCCTCTTCAAAAATTCCACCCTGACCCCTCCACATTGAAAACTACTGCCCCATCTCCAAACGCCCTTTCCCTTCCAAAGTCCTTGAACATGCTGTTGCCTCCCAAATCCATGCCCAGCTTTCCCACAACACCATGTTTGAAGCTCTCAAATCAGGTTTCCGCCACGGCAACAACACTGAAATGGCCCTTATCAAAGTCACAAATTACATGCTATGTGACTGTGACCACAGAGGCTATCCCTCTTCATTCTTCTGGACATGTCTACAGCCTTTGACACAGTTGACCACACCATCCTTCTCTCATGTCTCTCCTCTGTCGCCCATAGAAACATTGAAAATAGGAGCAGGAGTAGGAAAATCGGCCCTTTGAGCCTGCTCCGCCATTCATTATCATCGTGGCTGATCATCCAACTCAGTAACCTGTTCCTGCTTTCTCCCCATACCCTTTGATCCCTTTAGACTGAAGAGCTATATCTAACTCCTTCTTGAAAACATACAATGTTTTGGCCGCAACTGTTTTCTGTGGTAGCAAATTCCACAGGCTCACCACTCTCTGGGTGAAGAAATTTCTCCTCATCTCAGTCCTGAAAGGTTTACCCTGTATCCTTAGACTATGACCCCTGGTTCTGGACTCCCCCACCATTGGGAACATCCTTCCTGCATCTATCCTGTCAAGTCCTGTTAGAATTTTATAGGTTTCTATGAGATCCCCCCTCACTCTTCTGAACTCCAGCAAATATAATCCTAACCGACTCAATCTCTCCTCATACGTCAGTCCCGCCATCCCAAGAATCAATCTGGTAAACCTTCGTTGCATTCCCTCTACAGCAAGAACATCCTTCCTCAGATAAGGAGACCAAAATTGCACACAACATTCCAGATGTGGCCTCACCAAGGCCCTGTATAATTGCAGCAAGACATCCCTGCACCTGTACTCGAATCCTCTCACTATGAAGGCCAACATACCATTTGTCGTTTTACCGCCTGTTGGACCTGCATGCTTACCTTCAGCGACTGGTGTACGAGAACACCCAGGTCTCACTGCATATTCCCCTCTCAGTTTATAGCCATTCAGATAATAATCTGCCTTCCTGTTTTTGCTACCAAAGTGGATAACCTCACATTTATGCACATTATACTGCATCTGCCAAGCATTAGCCCACTCACTCATCTTGTCCAAATCACCCTGAAGCCTCTCTGCATCCTCCTCACAACTCACCCTCCCACCCAGTTTTGTGTCATCTGCAAATTTGGAGATATTACATTTAGTTCCCTCATCTAAATCATTAATATATATTGTAAATAGCTGGGGACCTAGCACCGATCCCTGCGGTACCCCACTAGTCACTGCCTGCCATTCGGAAAAAGACCCATTTATCCCTACTTGTTATTTCCTGTCTGCCAACCAATTTTCTATCTATCGCAATACACTACCCCCAATCCCATGCGCTTTAATTTTACACGCTAATCTCTTATGTGGGACTTTGTCGAAAGCCTTCTGAAAGTCCAAATAAACCACATCCACTGGCTCCCCCTCATCAACTCTAATAGTTACATCCTCGAAGAACTCTAGTAGATTTGTCAAGCATGATTTCTCTTTCGTAAATCCATGCTGATTCTGCCCAGCTCTACCACTGTTCTCTGAGTGCTCTGCTACAAAATCTTTGATAATGGACTCTAGAATTTTCCCCACTACTGACGTCGGGCTGAATGGTCTATAATTCCCTGCTTTCTCTTTACCTCCCTTTTTAAACAGTGGGGTTACATTAACTATCCTCCAATTTGTAGGAACTATTCCAGAGTCTATAGAATCTTGGAAGATGACCACCAATGCATCCACTATTTCTAGGGCCACTTCCTTAAGTACTCTGGGATGCATACCATCAGGCCCTGGGGATTTATCGGCCCTCAATCCCATCAATTTCCCCAGCACCATTTCTCTACTAATACTGATTTGCTTCAGTTCCTCTCTCTCACTAAACCCTGTGTTCCCCAACATTTCTGGTGTGATATTTGTGTCCTCCTTTGTGAAGACAGAACTAAAGTATGCATTTAGTTGGTCAGCCATTTCTTTGTTCCCCATAATAAATTCCCCTGTTTCTGACTCTAAGGGACCTACATTTGGCTTCACCAATCTTTTTCTCTTCACATACCTTTGGAATCTTTTACAGTCAGTTTTTATGTTCCCTGCAAGCTTGCTCTCATACTCTATTTTCCCCTTCTTAATCAGCCCAGCTGAATGGGATTATCCTTGCATGATTTAATTTCTATCTATTCAGTTGTATTTCTGATCTACATGCTGCTCCTCGGCAACATCATCCAAAAACACATCAGGTTTCACATGTACACCGATGTAACCCAGCTTTACCTCACCATCACCTCTCTCAACCTGTCCACTGCCTTTGATATGTCATGCTGCTTGTTCAACATTCAGCATTGGATAAGCAGAAATTTCTTCTTATGAAATATTGGGAAGATCAAAGTCATTATTTCCAGTCCCTGCTTTAAATTCTATTCCGTAGCCATTGACTGCATTCGTCACCCTGGCCACTTTCTGAGACTGAAGCAGACTGTTCACAACTGTGACATCCTATTTGACCTGCAGTTGTCCTTTCAGTCCCATATCCTCGCCATCATCAAGACTGCCAATTTGCACGTCTGTGACATTGTCTAACTTTGCCCCTGCCTCAGCTCATCTTCTGCGAAAACACTCATCCACAGCCTTTGTTACTTCTAGACTCAACAATTCCAATGCTTTCATGTTGGCCTCCTACCTTACACCCTCCATTAACAAATCCAAATCTCTGCTGCCTAATTCCTGACACACGCTAAGGAGGGAATTTAATGCTCTCCCATGCAGTGGGTTTGGAAGTGGGGAGAGCATATAATTGGGTGGGATGGTAGCGGGGGGGCCCCACCACCTTCCCGCCCCCGCTGAAATTAAGTCCGGGACAGGAAATCCTGTGAACATCCTTCCTGCCCCGCCAAAAATTGAGGCCCTTAAAAGGGCAATTAATGCCCAATTGAGGACCTCATCCTGCCACTGCAATTAGCCCAGTAGTGGGTGGGCCTGTCACTGCATGAGGAACATGCCAAGCAAACCTGTGAGGGCTGCTTGCCAGCTCCAGGGAGTGGGGGGGAGGGTCCCCTCGTTTGAAGGCACTTAATGCTTGAACGAGGGACCCGGCATCGGGAAGGGGGTGCCTGCTGACAGCTGCTCCCCTGCCCTTGCTGCCAGCCTCCCTACAACCTCCTCCCCCATGACCCCCAACCAGCGTGCCCCTTCCCAACCCGACCTACCTATGGCCTGGATTCAGCGCTGCTCCTAGGCCATGGGTGGGTACTCCACCAACAGCATCCACCACCTCCGCAGTGGCTCTACTCAGTTAAAGAGCTGCCAGCCTCTGATTGACTGGCAGCTCTCAGAGGGCAAGGCTTCTGCCGCCAGAGTCTTTGATTCCGTGGAAGGTCCACTGCTGTCCACTTAAGTGTCGAATTGGCACCCGATTCAGCAGGCCTCCCACAGACGGGGCGGACACAAGGTTCATGGCGACACTTTTGCCGGAGGTCAAGACCCTCTCGCCCGGATAAAATCTTGGTCTAACTCTCTTTCAGCTTTCACCCCTATGCTCATTGATGTACATTGGCTTTTCATACACATCAGAAGTGCGATGATGCAACATTCACGGACTAACTCTGAAGAATTATGAAAGAACAGACTTTGTCTTTAAAAAATGAACCTTTATTTTATAAAGTGAACAATGGTCTAAAATGGCCACCGAAGAAAAGGGAGATTAGCTTTTTGTGTATTGAAACAGTCTGACAAAGACAAAGGATAAATCTTCAAAGCCAAAAGGTATTAATGAAACCCATCTTACACCTATCTGAAAAACATTCCAGAATTGAATGTCTTCATCGAAAACAAAGGAGGTGTGAAATAGCCACGTCCTGGGCCATTGTGTGATCACCATGGGTGGAAAATAAAATGTCTCCTAATAGAAAGTGAGACTTGGCACAGTTTTACCTTTAAAAAAAAAGACAGCCAGAGAGAGAGAGAGCCTGATGCAGAAAGCGAAGCTACTTGTTACAGCTGGCATTCCAGCAAGCCAGAAAGCACACAACCTGCTGAAAAGATTCTGACATCTACACTATACAGCGGAAAAGTGACCCACCATCTTCAACAGAACAATCAATCAAGAGAGAAATCTACAAACATTTCAGGCCTACAACCATCTAGAACTTGAGTCTCAGGAGAATTCAACAGATTTATAGTAAGCTTTCTCCCCCACTTTAAAAAAAAACACATTCCTCTTTCCCTTCTCTATATGTTTCTTGTGTGTGTGCACGTGCGTGAGTAGATGCGATTGTGGCAATTTTGGGATAAGGCATATTGATCAATAAACAATTGACTCTCTGTTTGTAAAACCTACAAGAAAACCTGTTGCTGTCTGGTTTTTTGATAAGTAAAACAGCATGGGGCTAAACTCTAACACTTGCTGTGGTCGATTGGGCAGTTGAACAGTGATAACCATCCATGTCACACCACGTGGCCATAACAGGTTCCTAATCAGTAACACCTTGATTTTAAAATTCTAATTGTTTTCAAATCTCTCCATGGCCTTGCCCCTCCCTATCTCCATTTCTTCCTCCAGTCCTACACCTCTCCAAGATCTCTGCGTTCCTGCAAACGGGTGCAGTATCAACAAATTTCTAGGCCGTGGTTTGGTCCAGGTGGTGGACCTGCCTTATTCCAGACATTATATGAGAAAGATAATGGCCTCCACATGGGTCCTCTCTGACTCTTCCCTTCCTTGAATTCTCCATTTCTATTTCTGGGGATTGACCAATATCCATTGACTCACCCCACTGAACTTCACAGCTACCTTGACTACACTTCCTCCCAACCCACTTCCTGTAAGGACTCTATTCCATTCTTCTAGTTTCTCCATCTCATCACATCTGTTCTGACTGCCACCTTCCATACCAGTGTTTCCGATATGTCTTTTTTTTTTCACCTAAGGATTCCCCTCCACCATGTTTGACAGGGCCTTCGACAGTGTGGGTCATGTTTCCCGCATTTCTGCTCTCACCCCTTCCCCCACCCCCGCCCCCTCAGAACCATGATGGGGTTCCTCTTGTCCTCAACTTCCACCCCACCAACCTCCATATTCAAAGGACCATCTGCCATAATTTCCTCCACCTCCAGAATGACATCTTCTCCTCCCCTTTCAGCATTCCAAAGGGACCATTCCCTCCATGACACCCTGGTGCATTCTGCAATCATCCCCAATGCCACCTTGTAATCCCATGGCAAGTTCCCTTGCAAGCACTGGAAATGCAGTACCCTTTTACATCCTCCCTTCTCAATTTCCAGGGCCCAAACACTCCTTTCAGGTGAAACTGTGATTTACTTGTACTTCTTTCAATTTAGTGCGCTGCTTTCACTGCTTCCAATGCAACCTGCTCTACACTGGGGAGACTAAACCCAGATTGGGTGACCACTTTGCAGAACATCGACATTCAATTTGCAACCATGACCCTGAGCTTCTGGTTGCTTGTCACTTTAATACTCCTCACCAGTCCCACTCTGACCTTTCATTCTTCGACCTCCTGCACTGTTGCAATAAAACTCAAAGTAAGCTCGAGGAACATCACCTCATCTTTCAATGAGGTACTTTACAGCCTTCTAGACTCAACATTGAGTTCAACAACTTCAGATCATAACACCTACCCCCATTTTTTCAGCTGGCAGCTGTTGGTGATTATTCTGCTATACCCATTTACGCCACCTCTCAACCTATCTTTTTTGTTTCTTTACTTGTCCCATTACCATCTCTTATTGCCCTGCATTGTTATCCCTTTGGTCATTTAATCTCTTCTACCTTCCACCCTGTCACAAACTTCCCTTTTGTTCTTTTCTCCCTCTCCCCTTTCCCTGCCTTTGTACTTGCTTAAAATCTGTTACATCTCTAACTTTTTCCAGTTCTGATGAAAGGTCATTGACCTGAAACATTAACTTTATTTCTCTCTCCACAGATGCTGCCTGACCTGCTGAGTATTTCGAGCACTTTCTGTTTTTATTTCATACTATCAAACCATTTGTGTTTATTCTAGAAGTATTTGACCTTGGATTGACGTAAGCATGTGCAATACCTTTGTGCAGCTACTTTTGGTTAAGGCCTGAGGTGATCAGCTAATATTGGTTTCTGAGTACTTTGGAACAAAAGTCTTTTTTGTTTCGCACCCATCTAAAGAAGACAATATAACCAGCATATCATTTCAAGCAGAAATATTTTTCATTTACTCTGAAGTGTATCAGTATCATTGTCTTCTTTCCAGAACATCATGTTCTAACTTCCCTCACTAGAGACACCTACATGTTGTATCTATGATGCAAAAGAGATCACTGTGCATGGCAGGAAACTTATGAGAAGGGATTTTTCACATTTTTGAATTTCTTCTTGAAGTTCAGAACTTTTTAGTTTAGTTTAGTTTAGAGATACAGCACTGAAACAGGCCCTTCGGCCCACCGAGTCTGTGCCGACCATCAACCACCCATTTCTACTAATCCTACACTAATCCCATATTCCTACCACATCCCCACCTGTCCCTATATTTCCCTACCACCTACCTATACTAGGGGCAATTTATAATGGCCAATTAACCTATCAACCTGCAAGTCTTTGGCATGTGGGAGGAAACCGGAGCACCCGGAGGAAACCCATGCAGACACAGGGAGAACTTGCAAACTCCACACTGGCAGTACCCAGAATTGAACCCGGGTCGCTGGAGCTGTGAGGCTGCGGTGCTAACCACTGCGCCACTGTGTCGCCCCTAACTCTTGAAATGATCACTTTGAAATGGAATTGCAGTGTTTCAGTAGTGTTACTATTAATCCAGAAGCCAAGGATTTTATATTATACAGATAGTGAATAGCATTTCAAATCATCTGAGGCAATGGCTGAAGTCACAGATGGCTTTTATTGACCCTTTAGAGATAATTCCCAAGATCAAATGTCTCTTTCATGGTCTTGAACATTAATCTGAACAGGTTAGCTAAGGAGGTTCAACTTTTTAGTTCTTTGTTATAAATTTCCTGTTGCTTTTGCCTCCTAAACATCCATAACATCACTTTGGTGACATACAAAAATTTTGAGATTCATTTGCTTCACTTTCTTCTTATGCTTGAATGAGATGAGTGCCAACATGAAAGGTTAATTGATGCTAACTGGGAGAGCAGGTATATATGTCCAGTCTGATAGCAATGCAAGTTTATTTCTGGATTGTTTTCAATTATTATTTGAAAAGACCTTGAATACTTTGTTTTAACACAATTGTATATCCCATTTTCAGAAATGCTCCTGGGGATGTACCTTTGGCATGCCATTACAGTCATCTGGCTGGCAAGATGCAATAGCTTTCATACATAAACAGACACAAAATGTGTGCACTAACATTGTGTGTGTGTCTATTATTTATACACATGTCTCCAATACTTCTTGTCTGTGCCACTTCCTATTACGTTTTTGCCAGACAACTTTCCACTATAAATTTGCAGTGTGTGCATTTTAATGGAAAATGCCTCTCTAAATTCACTATACTGACTGCACAATGTAGTTGCCGGGTTTCCACAGTTCTCTCAAAATGTTTTCTGAAATGGAGACATAGAAGGAGCTCTGTCTCCCATTGCAGATATTTATCTTGCCATCACTCTCATCAGGTAACAAAGCAATGTGCCAACCCTCCTTTAAGCAGCAGTAAGCTTTATATTCTGATGCTGAACCAGATCTCTGCCTCTCCTCCAAGTACTCTCTGCCTCCCACAAGATATTTTCTCGCCCCCTACCTCCAGATTCCATTTACGTGATACTGTCTGGGATTTTCTCAAAAAAGTTCTGTTAGATTACTTAAGCATAACTCGCCTTGTACAAATCCTGTCCACCCCTCCTCCGTTTCTTCTTTCTCCATCTCTCCTGAAAATTTTATAGGCAGAAATACTTAGTTCCAATCTCACTTCAGCTGAAGCCGTTTCCATTAAGTATACATCATCTTCCTCAATTTTAATTAGTGCTTTTCATTTACTGATTTTATTTCAATATTTCATACAAATCAAAACATACGGCTATGGCCCGAAAATATGTAAGCATGTTGGACTGTCTTAGAATGTAGGCATCATACATTACCCAAAGTAATAGGCACTGACATGTATAATGCAGCGCTGCTGAAGCCAGACAAGTTGAATATCGAAGGAGTGGGTCACCTTTCTATTCATATAGTTCTGATGAAAGGTCACTGACCTGAAATCTTAACTCTGCTTCTCTCTCCACAGATGCTGCCAGACCTGCTGAGTATTTCCAGCATTTCTTGTTTTTATTTCAGATTTCCAGCATCTGCAGTATTTTGCTTTTATTCATATAAGATGTTGTATCAAGGAGAGAAGCTCTTTTCACAATGTGGGTTCTGCCAATGGCATCCTGTACTCTGAAAAAGCCTGCCATCCTGTAGAAACCAACAGCCCTTTTATACAATGACTATAAGACCTTGGCATCTTTATGTAATTTAATGCTCTTCTGAATAATGCATTAATTACATTCCTTATATATCTCTGTGCTGCTGACCTGAATACCTTGCGAAAGAAAGACTTACTTTATACAGCACCTTTCATGTCCTCAGGCTGTCCCAAAGCATCTTGCTGCCAATTAAGTACTTTATGAAGTGTATTCATTATTGTAATGCAGGAAATGTGGCAGTCAATTTGAGCACAAAGCACTAAAAATTGGATAAGGCCATTATCAGGCACAGAGGAAAACTCTTCACTTTTGGAGTCATACTTAGCACAAAGCAAGATGGTTGTAGTTGTTGGAGGGCAATCATCTCAGTCCCAGGACATTGTTGCAGGAGTTCCTCAGGGTAGTGTCCTAGGCCCAACCATCTTCAACAGCTTCATCAATGACCTCCCCTCCATCATAAAGTCAGAAGTGGGGATGTTAGCTAATGATGTTCGCTGATGATTGTGCAATGTTCAGCACCATTTGCAACTCCTCAGATACTGAAGCAGCCTGTGTTCATATGCAGCAAGACCTGGACAACATGCAGGCTTGGGCTGATAAGTGGCAAGTAACATTTGCGCCACACAAGTGCCAGGCAATGACCATCTCCACCATGAGAGAATCTAACCATGTCCCCTTGACATTCAATGGCATTACCATTGCTGAATCCTCCCACTTTCAACATCCTGGGGATTACATTGATCTAGTTCAGTTTCTGGTCAGTCATATAAATACTGTGTCTACAAGTGCAGGTCAGAGGCTGAGAATTCTGCGGCAAGTAACTCACCTCCTGTCTCCCCAAAGCCTGTCCACCATTTACAAGGCACAAGTCAGCAGTACTCTCCACTTGCCTGGATGGATGCAGCTCCAACAACACTCAAGAAGCTCAATACTATCCAGGATTAAGCAGTCGACTTGATTGGCACCCCATCCACAAACTTAAACATTCATTCCCTCCACCACCAATGCACAGTGGCAGCAGTGTCTACCATCTACAAGATGCACTGCAACAACTCACCAAGGCTCCTTGGACAGCACCTTCCAAATCTGTGGCCACTACCACCTAAAAGGACAAGGGCAGCAGACACGGGAACACCACCATCTGCAAGTTCCCCTCCAAGACACATACCATCCTGACTTGGAAATATATCGCCATTCCTTCACTGTTACTGGATCAAAGTCTTTGGAACTCCCTTCCTAACAGCATTATGGGAGTACCCGCACCAGATAGACTGCAGCAGTTCAAGAAGGCGTCTCACCACCACCTTCTCAAGGGCAATTCGAGATGGATAACAAATGCTGCTCACATCCCATGGAAAATAAAAAAAGGTATCATGATGTGTGATTACTCCACGCCCGAAGGAACTAATGCAAACTTTGTGCTGCCTGTTCAGTTACATGATTGTGGCATGCAGCCCAGTACTAAATGTGTTGCCGACTCACTGCACACTTAGAAGGGGCCAAGGGTTGTGAGAAGCTAGCACCAATTAAAGCTAGCCTGCACTTCTGAAAGCCAGTTTGCATCTCTTAAAGACCAGGGCGTGGCTGCAGCGGGTGTTAGAAGCAAAGCAATGGTGCAGCATGCAAGAGAGAGGGCTCCCAGTTTCTCCAATGCATTGCTGGAGGCCTGAGTGCAGGAGGTGGAAAGGAGGAGAGGGGTGATTTTTCTGCGAGGGGTGTGAGGTCCTCCAGACAGACACTTAGAAGGAAATGGGAGCAGATAGCCTTGGAGGTCAAAGCCAGGAGTCTGGCCCCAAGGACTTGGCTGCAGTGCCAGAAAAAGTTCAATGACCTTACTAGAGTGATCAAGGTCAGTAAATGCATCTTCAAATGTCATCTCCTACCCAATGCAGCACCAACCTCACGCACTGCTCAATGCACCACGCTACCATTACTCACTCAGCGGCAATCTCTAGCAATCAGGACTCATGTCTAATATTCATATGCTCCACCTCACACTCTCACATCGCTGCTGCAAGCAGCCCACTCACATCTTGTAGCTTCTACATACTACCAGGCTATCACCCAAGCACATTGCAACACACTCACTGACACTCTTCCCTCTTTCATGCAGGCCAAGGTGGCACATAACCGGAGAGAGCAGAAAAAAAGCAGTGGGGGAAAGGCATGGTTAAATGTCCTCAACCCCTTAGAGGAGATGGTTCTCTGAATTACTGGCCCAGCACTCACTGAGGCCATTGCAACCAGTGTCACTGAAAACATCCAGGTTTAGAGATTAGGTAGACAAAGAAAAGCTGTTCCCATTAGTTGATGGTACAAGGACTATGGGACACAGCTTTAAAATTTTGGGCAAGAGATGCAGGGGGGATGTGAGAGAGAATGTTTTTACACAGTGAGTGGTAATGGTCTGGAATTTGTTGCCTACGAGGGTGGTAGAAACTGAGATGATTAGTGATTTTCAAAAGGAAATTTGAAATTGAGGAAAATAAACTTGCAGAGCTATGGGGATTAGAGCAGAGGAATGGTACTGACTGGATTGCTCCAGGGAGACCTGTCATGGACTCAATGGCTGACTAACCTTCTTCTCTGCTTTAATGACTCTATGTGGTTAAGATTTTATGGGACCCAGCAGAAAAGGGAAGGCAGAACCAGAAGTGGGTGGCGAAGGCCCTCCCTGCTCCAACTCCCGTTCCCGTAGCGATCTAGTGCCGGCTCGCCAATTAATTCAGTGGCCGGAGGAAAGCTTTGAGGTGGCAGCCGCATCATCACCTGACAAGGAAGGAAGTGCTGGCGCATGTTTAAAGGACCATTAGCACCTGAGCGCTGATGCATATGTCCTTTGTTGCAGCACCCATCACTGCAATCATCCAGCTCTCGCTTTCAACCCACCTTTCCCCTCTTCTCTCATCCCAACCTTCCCGTACTGCATTTATGCTTTCATATACCCAGAGCTGCTGCCTGGACAGCCAGTGATGCCTGAGGCTGAAGACCTAGAGAGAGAGTAGGTTGAGGAGACACCATCACTTGATCTGACACTCGCAGCCACCAGCTCGGATACTAGAACTATGTAAACTTTATAGGGTATTATAAAGGTGAGATCTGCATGTGGTGAGTCACCAGGCAAGAATGGGCAAGGGGAAAAGGAGATTGCGTGTACCAGCTACCCGGAGGGTATGTTCACAAAAAAGTGCAGCAGCAGAGGACTCGGATGAGGACTTCAACAGGGCAGTGTACAGAAAAAGACTGGTTATGCACACTGACATTGGCAAGCCTTTTACCAGAGAGCCTGGTGTCACTGTTAAGGAACATGAAGGAGACTGGCTCCAACTTGGAACACACATTCATGTAAAGCTTGGAGCCCATCATTTCTGGCATGGAAGTAGTGACCAACTCCCTGACAACACTTGCAGATGCAGCAGTGATGCCAATGTCTCATCTTACATTGCAGCACAGGCAGAGGCCACCCAACATCTGAGAGCTGCAGTGGAAAGTCAGACTGGAAGCATGAGATCTATGCTTATTGCTACGCAAGCCCAGCTCAATGCACTCAGAGTCAGACTGCTGCCGGCATGGCCACGGATACCATTTTTCAAAGGGGCTTGCAGGCTCTCACAGCAGTCCAGCAATCTGTCCTCCTTCAGCAGATTACTAGGATTGCTGAGACACCATTCCACGGGAGTGGCAGTGGCTCCATAGTGCACAAACCTGCTCTCCTCTCTCAGGATGACAGCATTCATGCTCCCACCATTGCATCTCAGCCAGTCCAGACTGCTGCCACCCATGCTGATGTGGTACAATCTGAAGCCAGGCTCTCAAGGCCCAGAGCTGCTCCAGGGCATCCTGCAAGACGATCTGCAGTCTCCCAACCTGAAAGTCAACAGCCTTCCACCAGCCATGCTGCAGTCACTGGGTAGCACTAGGACAGGCAAAGGCACCAGCAAGGCAGACACTAATAGAATTCACAATGTTGAATAGTTCAGCTTTGTATATATTTTTGGAAGTGTTAGATAAAGTTGTCATGAAATATTTTTTGTGGTGGCTTATTTTTCTGGATTTTTGGCCAAGAGGATACTGTGTTGGTCCCTAACAAAGGGCTTAAGAGGTGGGGAAGGGTGGAACAATGTTGATGTGGGAATTTTTTCAGGGAAACTGGAGTCTGAAGAGATGCTCACAGACAGTGCATCCAGAGCCATGATCTCCTGGATGCCTTGTCTCATCCTCATCCTCATCCTGTTACCAGAGGCCCAATAGCCAGAGCTGTGCCCACATGATTGCAGATGGTACAGCAGACCAACACAAATCGCAAGACACGCTCCGGTGAGTATTGGAGGACTCCCCCTGAGTGGTCTAGGGAGTGGAACCGCTGCTTGTAGACACCAATGGTTTGCTCCTGATCACAGCATGGCTGTCATTGTAGGACAGCTGTCCAGTGATATTGGAGGGGAGTCATCAGTCATGTATAGAGAGGGTAGCCCATGTGCCGAGCAGCCACCTCTGATTCATTGTGGTGGTTCAAAAATGGTGGGAACAACTGACTGGCACAGGATAAAAGCATCATGACTGCTGCCAGGATAGCAGGAATTCACCAACATGATGGTCTAGGTGTGGTCACGCACCATCGTAGTTCAGGGAGTGGAACCCTTTGCAGTCTGATAATTCTCCCCATTGAGATGTGGTGCCCACAGAGCCATGTGCTGGCAGCTGATGGCTCCCTGCACCATTGGAAAGCCTGCTACCCTTGCAAAACCACATGCTCGTTCCTCCTGCTTCTCTCCAATGAGGCAAACTGCGAGATGTCAGTGATGTTGCTGGCTCCAGTCTGGAAGGATCCTGAAGTGTAAAAATTGAGGGCCACAGTGACCTTGATGGCCACTGGCACTGCCGTCCTTGCCCTGCTCTGCAGCTGCAGGTCCAGTTCGAGGAGGCGGCACAGTTCACTGACCACCTTCTTGGTAAAACAAAACTGCATTAGACACTGCTCCTGGCTGAAGTGGAGGTAGAAGAAGTGCTCTCTAAAGACCCTAGGTCAGCATGGACTTCTGTCATCCTCCTCCTCCTCCTCCCTCTGGGCACAGCTTCTCTCGGCTGCCTCTGCTCCATCTCCCTTTTTGTGCTGCAGCCCAAGAGAAATTGCAACTGCAGCCCCCAAGACTGAGAGAAAATTTATTGCTGAGAGGCTTTCAAAACCCACAGCACTCCTTGCAAAAGTCAAGCATTACTCCCCTCTGACTTAAAGAGTGTGTGAACTCTTCCAACAACACAGTGCTTCCACTAACACTGCAGCAACAAAAGAAAGTTGAAAGCACCTCACCTGAAAGTTGCATGGCCATCCATTTCAATAGCAGTAGTGGAGGAGTCCCTCATTCTGGAAGAGCTGCTCCAGAAGTCAAGAGCAGGCATTCTGCAATTTTTCTCATCTCCAGGCTTCTGTAGTGCCAAAACCAGTGGCACTATGGATCTGAATTTTGGGTTCAAAATGATAATTAGATTTTTTTTTAAAGATGTTTATTGAGGGATTAATATTGGTCAGGGTACTGGGGAGAACTCCTCTGCTCTTCTAAATATTGCCATAGGGTCTTTTATGTACTTTTTGATCTTGCAGTTTAAAAGGATCCAGATGCATAAAAGTGAGTTCATTTGCATGGTGCGTTAATTGTGCAAATATGGAAATATCATCTTCAAATAGTGCTGAAAATAAATAACCTGATTTTTTTTTGCTTTTAATTTTTGGCATTTCTGATATCTATTGTTCTGAGGTTATGCGACATTACATTGTTTACTTCCAGACAAAATACACATAATAATAACTGGTTAAATGCTTAGAACTGTAGATATTATTGGAAACAAGTAAAATGCCATTGTATGGAAAAATTGTTAGCGTAAATTATGTGATTTAAAAAAAGACTTTGATAAAGAAATGAGTCACTAACCACACAAGAGCTGTTTCAATATTGTCGGTATTGTACTTCAATCAATTAACTGTTTGATCAATGCAGCAGAGCAGGCAGTTTAATTGAAGACAATTATCACTTGAGATGCAGTTATCTCCAGAGGTGTAAATTAGAACACAAAAATCAAAGTGGCTACTTGGAGTGCAACTGTGTTATCTGATCCAGAGAGAAAACTGTGTGAAATTGGATGAAGGAACATTACAGTTAACTGACAGCAGGATTGACGACCTTCGACAGGCAGCCTTCAGAGTGAGACTTCACTGGGTTCCAAAGCCTCTGCTGAAGCTTTTAACAGCAACCCAATCATTACACCAGCCAGCCCTTATGGGACGAATGAGACAGTCACTATCGATGGCTGGCACCTGTCTCTGATCAGCTTTAATCTTTACCAGTGGCCTTTGAGAGCCTTCTTTATTACATTTTATAAATTGGAAATAAAATGCAGAACTATAATGGTTTCTCACAGTAAAAAATCTGATATGAAGATTATTAATCTTAGTTATTCTTGGCACCTATAGGATTAAGGAATCATATCTGATCTTTGTCATTTAGTGCAGTGTTTTAGGAAATGCTGTTCGTAAAAAAAAATCAAGGGAATTATGCGATTCAGTAAATTAAATGAAGATTGTGAAAGTATTATTACTAGGTTTACCTATTTAAGTGTTCATCATAGGCATGTAAATTGTAAGCATTACCTATAAGATAATTATTTATATTTTAAATTACTCATTGTGTTTGTTTATATTGTAGATAAAACTTATATTTTAGTTCAATACAAGCTAGAAATGGCAGAATTATTTGACTGGCATCCTTCACTCTGCGAGAAATGATGGGAATGCAGCCTCAGAACTTTGGTGAGGTCAGCTGAGATAATTTTCTGCACTTCAAGGGTGAAGTGTCCTCTCTATTTGTTTTTTGGCTGCATAGCCTGGGCAGCATTTGGAGACGCAGATTTGCCCAGCATCTGCAGCTCCCTCTCGACCTTATAGACTGAATCCAGAAGAAGGGCGGGAGCCCTACGGCTGGAGTCACTCGGTTGCAAGGGTTAAGATGGCACCTCCAATAGCACAGCACTAGAAATGGGAGGATAGATTTGTAAATAGTCTCTATGGTGACTTTAATGGGGATATGCGTATGACATTCTATCACCAACAAAAATAAAAGTCAAAGCAAAATACTGCGGATGCTGGAAATCTGAAAAATAAACAAGAAATGCTGGAACCACTCAGCAGGTCTGGCAGCATCTGTGAAAAGAGAAGCAGAGTTAAGGTTCCGGGTCAGTGACCCTTCTTCGGAACTGACAAATATTAGAAAAGTCACAGGTTATAAGCAAGTGAGGTGGGGGTGGGGCAAGAGATAACAAAGGAGGTCTAGATTGGACCAGGCCACATAGCTGACCAAAACGTCACGGAGCAAAGGCAAACAATATGTTAATGGCGTGTTGAAAGACAAAGCATTAGTACAGATTAGGTGTTAATACTCAGTCCAGAGTGTCTGCAGCCACGGCATGCGGTAAGTCCATTGAGGTGAAGAAGGAGCTGCGGGACCCGAGAGAAGTCCTGTGAAAAGGTGCCCCGAACACCCAAAACATCCACGAACGGCCCCCCCGGCCGCAACTTCAAAGCGCCCGCGGGAGATGGCTCGGAGAGCATCTGCAGCGCACTGTCGGCAATGCTGCATGCTTTTATTTAAACCACTGCAAAAAAAAACCCTTAGCAAATGTAATCACCTCTAAGTCTGCCAAATGATGCTTCACCTCCCGAAGGACGTGGATGAGCTTTCCGGACGTCGATGGTGGGCACTGAGGAAATGGCTTATTACCTGCACCAGATTCCACCCCCCCTCCCCCCCCTTTTACCCCCCTTCCACCCCCCCCCCACCCCCGTCCCCTTCCCTGCTCCACCCTCTCAGCTCACCCCCTCACAACCCCGTCCCAGCCCGCCCCCCCCCGCACCATCTTCACCCCGCACCCCCTTCCCCTGCATCCCCCCCCCCACCCCCTCCCTCTACCCCTCCCCCTTGCATCCCCTCCTCCCACCGGCACCATCCTACACCTGTGTAGGGGCCCCAACAACCCCACTGCCTTGTGGGCGTCTCGGGAGAGACCAAGGCTAAGGGAGTAAACCCTAACAGAAAATCCGGAGCGGAACCCCGTAGGCGGTCATGTGTCACCTTTGGCATGTTTCCGGCAGTTCCTGCAGCCATACTGGTGCCAAACGTCGTGTCCTGCACTCCTTTGGACCCCACCAGAAAGGCCGAGAGGGGGGTTTTGACGACTGGGCAATTCTCAACCTCCATAAATTTGCCCAGGCATGCGCCATGGAGAGGTCACTCCATAGTTGACAAACCACTGACCACCTCCAGGCGCGTATCCATTGTCTCTCGAGATAAGGAGGCCCAAAAGAAGAAAGAAGAAGGTGTTAATACTGAATATTGAACAGCAGCAAGCGCAAACCTGAAAAAAAACAGTGGGTAAGCAAACTGAACAAACTAAGATGAAATGAAATAAATGCAAAAATAAGATTGTAAAAAATGTAAAAAAGAATGTAAAAAAAAAGGGAAGAAAAAATAACTAAAAATGAAAGTAAAATGGGGGGCTGTCATGCTCTGAAATTATTGAACTCAATGTTCAGTCCGGCAGGCTGTAGTGTGCCTAATCGGTAGATGAGATGCTGTTCCTCGAGCTTGCGTTGATGTTCACTGGAACACTGCAGCAATCCCAGGACAGAGATGTGAGCATGAGAGCAAGGGGAAGTGTTGAAATGGCAAGCAACCGGAAGCTCAGGATCCTGCTTGCGGACTGAGCGGAGATGTTCCGCAAAGCGGTCACCCAGTCTGCGCTTGGTCTCCCCAGTGTAGAGGAGACCACACTGTGAGCAGCGAATACCGTATACTACATTGAAAGAAGTACAAGTAAATCGCTGCTTCACCTGAAAGGAGTGTTTGGGGCCTGGGATAGTGAGGAGAGAGGAGGTAAATGGGCAGGTATTACACCTCCTGCGATTGCAGGGGAAGGTGCCATGGGACGGGGACGAGGTGATGGGGGTAATGGAGGAGTGGACCAGGGTGTCGCGGAGGGAACGATCCCTTCGGAATGCTGACAGGGGAAGGGAGGGGAAGATGCGACTGGTAGTGGCATCACGCTGGAGGTGGCGAAAATGGCGGAGGATGATCCTTTGGATATGGAGGCTGATGGGGTGGAAAGTGAGGGGAACCCTGTCACGGTTCTGGGAGGGGGGGTCAGAAAAAATAAAAGTCAATTGTACAAGTGACTCCTTCACTGTATTCTGAAAAAATATTTTATTGCTAAAGTTAAAATGCGACATAAAAACATCAGAAGAAAACTAGAAAGCCTTATACACAATGAACAAGATTTAATTAGGCTTTTCTATTCATTTGTAGGCAGTCCTGGAATGTATAAGTAAGGAAAATAGGACAGGGAGGCCTTCTTGTCAAATCTCCATCCCAAGAAAAAGTCGCATTCATTTTCCTACCGTCCCCTTGTATGTAGATTGCATTGCCCAGCATTTTCCTGTCGCTTCATGTGTTAATGATGGTGAAAAAGTGGAAAGCAGGTTTCCATGGAATTCCCTTCTGCTTTTGCCTCTACTTTGCTAATCAGGAGGAATGTCGGCAAAGTTAGACTTGCTGAGGTGATGGGAGGCAGGCACAGGAATTTCAAAGATAGCTTTGTAAAATATTGGCAACATTCTTCCCACACCAACTCTTTCTTACTCCTCCACCAACAGCTGAGGTATAACTTGGCTTCTGCAGACATATGCACAAAGTTTTGCTTCATGTGGCTTCGTCTCCCTATAGATCTCAGCTATCACATTTGAATTATTTTAAATTGTGTCCTGCAGCAGCTCACAATTTCCCTCTTCATAATGGTGGGCTCCCAAGGATCAGCAGTTGCGGTGTTGGTAGGCCAACCTGCATACATAAATGACTCTGACGCTGGAAAGAAAGTTACCTTTGTTGTGCAGCATGAAAGAAAAAATTCAGGGTCTCTGACTCCATCATTGAATAAGTCAAATTCTTTCTTTCCTAAAAAGAATCCCAGTGTTTTGGGATTGAATTCCACAATACTGTACGTTTTTCCAGGAACATCTGCAGTGCAAAGCATCAGTGCTTTGATTCTAACTAAAGTATGAAACAAAACAATGCCATTCAGTATATCAAGACTACTTATTTTATAGACCATGAATAATTTGTTTCGTCCTGGGCAATGTGAAATTTACTTAATCCCCTAAGGAACAATTCAACAAAATTTCACCCTTATCCCAAAGGTAATCAGGCAAATCTTCAGACTATCTACCTGAATATATTTCAAATTATTCAAGCATGACTGCTTTCCACAGATGATATTTCCATTGTTGCAGCAGCACATGAAGAATTGTGTTCCATGCCATGTATAATTATCTCTGTCTATATTTATCCCATTAACCTTCCATCCCATTCCCAACAGAAATGAATGTAAATGCAAAATACTATAGAAGCTCAAAATCTGAAATAAGCACTGCAAATGCTGGAAATACTCAGCAGATCTGGCAGCATCTGTGGACATGCAGATAGAGACAGAATGAAAACAGAAGAAATAAAGTGAAAATGTTTGAGTCAATATCTGAAGAGTTTTTTGTTACGGGTCTTCAAGCTCACTGTAGAGTCTTTGATTCTAGGTAGATCTTGCTTTTCGTTGGGGCCCAGTATTCTTCTTAAACCTTGTTCGCTGTCAGAGACTTTTCTGTCTTGGAGTTCATGTGTCTTCAGTGGATTCAGAGGCTTGCAAGAAAGAGGTGGGGGCAGGCAGACAGGAGAGGCTGTGGCGAGCCAGCCAGGAGAGATCTTCTCAGTCCAGGAGCATTCTGTTTTCAGCCCAAACTGTTTGCACAAATTCAAAAAAACTAAGATAGCCCAGCAGGTTAGTCATGTGACTAGCTGGTTTGACCATGTCCGTTTGTGTATTCGGCCATCTTAGCAGTCAACCTGGAATGCGAACTCCCCCACCTTCAACGTCTGGTGATCAAAAGTCCATTGTTGGTTGAATGTGTCAGGAAATGGCTGCTTTGTCTTTCCAAACACTGTCTGTCAATATGCAAATATCTTTTCTAACCACAGTTGATTTGTTTAACAAGTCCTTTTTTCACTCCAGTAACAGTTTAAAATCAATGTTCATGACAAAATTAATGTGCCTCATTATTGGCAGGTGGGGGCCTAGCATGACACCTCCATCCCAGCGGAATGAAATGCAATTTGAGAAAAGCGCAGTTCATTAAAAGGGTCGCGAGAGAAATGTTAGATACAGAAAAAAACATGCAGTTCTCTCATTCATTCCCATTCATAAATCCTAAAACTTATTACAGCCTTTCTTTTCTTGTGCCAGTGCTGCTTTAATAGCCTCCTTTTTGACATCCCAATAACATGTTGTTCTTTTTTATTCGGACGTTTCTCCTCCGTTTGCCCATTTCCATGGCTGCTTAGGGTCTTTGTTCCTGCTGACGTAATTTGTTTTGTAAAAAAGTCAGTAGAGGGTGGGTCTATCCTGAACTCTGTTTCAGTGCTTTGCTGAGTCATGCAAACGCTTTTGACTTTAGGGGATGGGTGATTCTCTTTTTTCCTGACTGTGGGGGCGGATTTTTTGCTAATCTCCCCTTTGTCCCAGAGGACACTCCTGCCTGCAGATATTTGTGCAGACTCTACTGAACTCCCCTGTGGAACTTTGACAAAGTGAGGCATCACCCTCATGGTTTCTGTGCCCCATAGAGGTCTTTCTTTGTATCTGCATGTTCCTGTAAATGCTGTTTGCAACTCTGGTGTGGTGCATCTAGTGTTTGCATTTACGTAGGAGGATGTGGGGTCTAGCTTTTCACATTTTTCAGTGTTGGCTAACTGGACAGTAGAGGTTTTCATCTGGGATTTCTCCCGGACTTCCTTTAAACTGCCCACTTGATCACTTTTTCCCCTTCTCTTTCTAAACCTTTGCCAGCCTTGTGCTTGCCTGTCCCCTTTTGTTCTCAGCGGGGGTCCCCGACAGTTCACCAGCCCTCTGCTGGAGGGTCCTCCTAATACCAGTACAGGACTTAGGGGTGCAGGTTTCACTGTAGGTTTAGGTTTCCCCTCAACCAGGCACATGTGGCAACTCCTGCAGTATTCCACCACATCTTTGTGGAGTTTTGGTCAGTCAAACTGCTGTCTTATGCTGGCTTTGTTCTTTCATATAACAGCATGTACAGCCACTATAGTCTCGTGGGCCATTCTTATTGTTTCTCTCCAGTATCTCTGCGACACCACTAACTAGTGAACTACTGCCCACTCCTTGCTCTCATGTCTGTGAGGAGAACTCGATATCCTCATCAGTACCTCATTCTTTAAATAGTAGCAATCAGGGAATCCCTCTGCTTCACTTTCAGACTGGGCAGCCTGTGCTAACTCTCTCAATAATGGGTCGGCTCACTGAGCCTCACCTAGGGAAAATCTATTTAATTAATTCCCTGGGTCTCCTAACTTTCCAAAGAAAGTCTCAGACAGACAGACCTGGTCATCTGCCTGCAGTGCTAATTCAGTCTCCTCTGGGGGAGCTGGTTTGATCATGACCTGATTCACTACATATTCAGGGAAACTGCAGTGGTCCGTCTCCTGCCACTGCCCCATTTCTCTGACCTGCGGTTCTTTCTTTCACTACTGGGCGGGCTACCACCTTTACCCCTGCCAGATCATTACCTTGGAGCAGGTCAACCCTGTCCACAGGCTAAATAGGCACAATCCCTATGGTCACCAGTCCCGAAACTAGGTCACACTCCAGGTGCACCCGGTGTACAGGTACAGGCATACACTGCCCTCCAATACCATTCATCACCATTTTGGTGTTCACTGCACTCTCTGGGGAAAAGGTCAGGTCTTTTCCCTGCAAAAGGGATCTAGTGGTTCCTGTGTCTCTCAGAATCACTATGGACTTGCTTGCCCCAATCGAGGGGTATGGGGTTACTTTCCCTTCAGACACAAAACCCTGATAACCCTCAGGAACGCTATTAAATTTTCCTGCATTTGCAGCAGTAGACTTCCTGGGTCTCTCTCTTATTGCAGTTAAAGCCACAGCTTGTTATGCTGTGCTTTCCATCAGGTTCCCTTCTTCACTGAGTGGGTGTGCCCTGATTAACCCTATAGGTTTTCCCTTTAGTTTCCAGCAGTCAGCTCTTAAATGTCCTGCTTTATTACAATGGAAGCTACAGGTCTCCGGGTCTCACTCTTGCTCACAGCACCTTCCTTTTTGGCTAGAGGAGGGCCCCCTGTGTCTCTCCCAGGACTGCTTGCGCTCCTATCACCTTCCCACCCTTTGTCCCTTTTCGATTTGTGGGGGTGACTAGGAAAGATTCTCCCTGGGAAACTGACTTATAAATTAAAGCAAACTCATTGGCCAGAACACCCGCTTGCTGGGCTCTCTGGACCCGCTGCTCCTCTACATGGGTCTTTATGGAGAGTGGGAGAAAGTTTTTAAATTCCTCTAACATAATTGCTTTCTGAGATTCTCATAGCTGAGCTGTATTTTAAGAGCCCTCAGCCACTGGTCAAAAGCCAGCTGCTTACTTCTTTCAAACTCCAGATAAGTTTGATTAGCTTGCTTCTTGAGGGTTCTAAGCTTTTGGCGATAGGCTTCGGGTACTAATTTATATGCCCCGAGGATAGCATTTTTAATCAGTTCATAATTTGTTAAACTCTTATTTTGCAACAGGGAATAAACCTCATGGGCTTTTCCAGTTAGCTTGGTTTGTAGTAAAAGAGGCCAGGTCTCAGCTGGCCATTTTAGCTGCCTTGCCAGTTGCTCAAAAAATCTTTTACATCCTCCTCATTGAATTTTGGAATTAGTTGGGCTAGCTTTAACAATTCTGTACCCAGCCCTGAATTATGCTCCTCCATATTGGCTATACTTTCACTGGGGTTACTCTGTCACCACCTAGTTAACTCAAGCCGTTTCAGCTCTCTCTCTTCGCATTCCTTCTGGAATATTCTTTCTCTCTCCCTCTCCTCAAATTCAAGTTTCCTCTGTTCCAATTTTATCTTTGCGAACAATACCCTGTTGGAGCTAGCTGCTAACCCTGTTTCTGCTTCTTCAGATTCAAGGGTAAACTGGTTGGCCACTAGCCTTAGTAGTTCAGACTTCCTCACCTTGCCACGTACATTGATCCCACAATGCTCAGCCATTTCCCGCAACTCCTCCATAGACAGTGCTTTTAACTTATCCCAAGTTACTTCATCCTGGTTTGGTGAGCTACTAGCTTCAGTTGTAGACATGTTAGTATTCAAGCACACATAACCACAAGAAAACCTGTGTTGAAATCTTGCTCTTTTTTTGATTGGGAACAATTTGGTTTCCCACTTCCAATTTCTCTCGTTTGTCTGTGGGTAAAATCCAGGATGGTAGAACCCAAATTTCTGTTACGACCAGGTGGGAAAGAAGTATGGGGTTCCCTTTCAGTCTTCACCTGGTCTTATTGTAACAGTGCTTTATTTTTAAACACACCGTGTTTTCAGTTCCCCCTTAGTGAATCCTTTTCACCACTTTTCAATTATAAGGCAAAGAAACCAGCACAGCAGGTTTTCTCAGGTTTAAAAAAGAAAAGTGAAATATTATTAAACTTAAACTCTAATTCAGTTAACGCCTAAGGATACACGACATGCCCACACTAGCATGCGCATGCGATACACACATGCAAATAGAGACAGAATGAAAATAGAAGATATAAAGTGAAAATGTTTGAGGCAATATCTGAAGAGTTTTTGTTACGGGTCTTCAAGCTCACTGTAGAGTCTTTGATTGTAGGTGGATCTTGCTTTTCGTTGAGGCCCAGTATTCTTCTTAAACCTTGTTCACTGTAGAAGACTTTTCTCTCTTGGGGTTCATGTGTCTTCAGTGGATTCAGAAGCTTGTGAGAAAGAGATGGGAGCAGGCAGACAGGAGAGGCTGTGGCGAGCCAGCCAGGAGTGCAGGAGCATTCTGCTTTCAGCCCAAACTGTTTGTACAAATTCAAAAAACTCAGGTCGCCCAGTGTGTTAGTCATGTGACTAGCTGGTTTGACCATGTCCGTTTGTGTATTCGGCCATCTTAGCAGCCAACCTAGAATGTGAGCTCCCCCACCTTCAACGTCTGGTGATCAAAAGTCCATTGTTGGTGAATTGTGTCAGGGAATGGCTGCTTTGTCCTTACAAACATTAATGGTTAATATGCAAATATATTTTCCAGCCATGGCTGATCTGTTTGAACAAGTCCTTTCTTTACTCCAGTAACAGTTTAAAATCAATGTTCATGACAAAATTAATGTGCCTCATTCTTGGCAGGTGGGGGCCTAGCATGACACCAGTCTAACATTAACTTGCCTTACTGGAAATCATTTCCGGCTATTCAATACTCTGTGAGAATAGTGGCACAGTGGCGCAGTGGTTAGCACCACAGCCTCACAGTTCCAGCGACCTGGGTTCAGTTTTGGGTACTGCCTGTGCGGAGTTTGCAAGTTCTCCCTGTGACTGCGTGTGTTTTCACCGGGTGCTCCGGTTTCCTCCCACCTCCAAAAACATGCAGGTTGATAGGTAAATTGGCCATTGTAAATTGCCCCTAGTGTAGGTAGGAGAATGGTGGGGATGTGGTAGGGAATATGGGGTTCATGTAGGATTAGTATAAATGGGTGGTTGTTGGTCGGCACAGACTCGGTGGGCCGAAGGGCCTGTTTCAGTGCTGTATCAATAAATAAGTATTTTTTGTCATGCCTGGGTTTTTCTTAATTTGTAATAATTTTCTTTTAGATTTGGGGCCACATTTAAGTAACCAACGTATACCAACATTATTCATGCCTCAGTAGTTGTAAGAACTGATTTTTGTCCTCCCCCCTTTCCTTTTCTCCATAGCAAACAAGGATAGCTCTTTAAGGGTGGAAACTTACTGCCTTAGTTTTTCATCAGCAGTCAGGATCATTTCCGACTCCCGATCTTGTAGCACTGAGAGACTCTTTGCTGCTTGACAGCAAGACACTTGACCAATTTATCCATCATGCTCTGTAGTTGATTTGAACTAAAGTCCAAGTATGTTTGCAAAACAAGGAGCTCAGCATAAGTGGTTGTTCACAAAATAAAAGAGGAAAAAGAGAACAAACTGTGAAAACATCTACCGAATCAGAGGAGATTGAACCAGTGGTCAAGAGTTGCAAACAGAAGCCTATGTGACAGACCTGGGGCACCTGGAGTACTTCTAGTCCTTTGGGGCCAGACTCCTAGAACTTTTGCACATGCATTGAACAACAGCGGATGTGTCAAACAATCATTGGCTGAAGCCCATTCCGCACCCTATCTGTTAACTGTATATATGCCTGAAGAAGCCAAGTAACTTTGCTGTAGTCAAAGAAGACAACAATCAACATGGGCAGGACCACTCACCATTATGTATGTATACTGTCTGTGTGTCTGTTTTTAATAGATAAAGAGTGTAACTTATAGTTGAAGTACATTAAGTTTTGACAGTGTGTCTAGTAGTTGAAGTACATACAAATAAACAGTTGTGGTTTGACTTCTGTCTGACTGGTTTAGTCATATCCTTAGTAAACCTTGTGTCTGAACTGAGTAACAAGCAGGGGTTACAACCCCGATAGTTTTAAAGGGACAACCACATGCGCGATCTTAGTGGAGACGGCCAATTAAAAGACCGCTTCTAGGAGCCCCTTCCAATTAGGGATGGCATGCCAGCTTCACAGATGGGAGGGCCAATGGAAGCACCTGAGGCTCTGGTCAGACTCACATTGGAGACACCCTCTGAAGAATGCAAAAAGAGATTAAAATGAACTGTGGCCACAGCTGCCAGACCATCAGTGTTGAGGGGCTGCTGTTGTGGCCCTGTGGCAGACACATGGCAGAGAGGGGAGATAACAGAGGCCTCGCTGACACCCCCCACCCCCCCACCCCCACAGCCTGCCACTGGGAAGCTGCCTCTAGCCATCTGATGGGATTTGGCCTCAAGTGGGAGGCCCATTCACTGCTGGTAAGATCCCCTTGGCATCTCCATTCTGCCCACAAGTGGCCACTTAATTGCCACGACGTGACTATCCACCACTGCCAGGTAAGTCGCTGTTGCCAGTATGACCCCGCCTCCAGCAAGATCGCTAGAGGGGGGAACACTTTGGGGAGCCGGCACAACATGGACTTTTCCAATCTCTTTCCTGGTCCCACCTTCAACTCCACCTTCACGGGTCTCGGAAGATTCCGCCCCAAGTCTCCCATAACTTTAAAGCCTAAAGTCTTGCAATCAGCACTCTTTTCTGGACAATTGTACTTAATAACGCCATAGCCTGGAAGTTGCTGTTGGTGTTACCACCTTTGTTTGATATTTCTGAGCTGCTGCTTCAACACAGGAGTTAATTCATTTTCAAATAAATTAATGTCTCCATTAATGTTGCAGAAAATTAATTTCATGTGAATACACTATTGTTCATCCTCTAATGTCACCAACAGTCACTTTTGGCTTCTAACACTTATTCCTGTTATAATTTCATCAGAAAATGTACTCCTATAATGACTTCCTACATTTCAACAAAGTGACTCCTATTTAAGTTGGTTAAATGGATGCATCAATTGCCTTTAAAACAAGAAAACAAGATGCCACTTAATTGCCTGTCTTTATTCATCTTAACCAATTTATTCGCAGCATGAAAAATCACCAAAACCATAACCCTACTTTTGTATACTCAGATCACACCCTTTCAGTTCCCACAATCTTCAGTAACACAGTGAGCTGTAATGCAGACAAGTTATAAAATACTACAAATAAGGAAGGAAAACAGATGATGCATGTACTCCGTAAATAGTGCTGGAGTAGCTAAGAATGAAGCTGAAAAGACCCAAAAGTCTTAGTAGATTTGATGCTAAATATGTTGTGGGATGACCTTAAGAAGGAACCACCTTAAGAGAGAACAATCTTAGGAGCTGCAAGTGAAGGACACCAGAGGAAGAGATGTTGCCTCACATATGATCAGGGAGTTGTGCGTGGAGCCCGACAGAGTGAAATGTGTTTGGATGTGGCTCGTGCAGTAACTGTTTGTATATATATTGTCACGCCAACGTGCTTTGTTGAATGAACATTTTCTTTAATCCACTGACTGGAGATCTGAATTTATATTTTTTAAAGAAATTTAAAAAGGAACAGATGGCTTTGCTAGCAGCTTAAGATGGCCACCTAATTTGAAACACTGTATCCTACATTGCAAGGGCTATGCAGTGGAGAAATGTCTGCTCATTCCAGCAAGAATCAAGACCCAGGAAGTTTAAGAGAACTGTTTGTTCTTTTTAGCAAGAAGAAATACACTGCTAACTGCCATGGTTGAATTACTGGGTGATTGTCATGTGACAAGACCCCCCTCCCTCCCCCATCTGTGGTTTTTAAGCTGGTGCTTCTCTGCAGCAGGTTGAGAAGCATCTGGACACATGCAGACCCAAGTGGGGGTCCCTCTCTCTCTTTCCTTTTCAGCTTGCAAGCTTTGAACCCTGCCTGTTAACTGACCACCTTTGTATACCCCAGCTACAATCAGAAACTTCTTTGGAGGAAATCATCCGCATCACTGTCTCCAAGCGACCCACCGAATCAATCATCTACCTCTTCAAAATAAAAGCCTTAGGACCACCAAATTCAGCTGGAAGCCAGCAGAATCACCAAACTCCACAGACTGTATACCCCTTTTTCTATGGACTCTAGCTCGACTAATCCACCTTTCCCCATTCTGTAATCTATTTGTGTATGTTGTTATGACCAAGGTGGGAGGAGTGCACTGTGTTTTCTGGTCCCACTTCTCCACAGGTCACAACATATATTTATATGTTTACCCAGTTACTGATACGGTCAATCATAGACTCTATTTTTCCCAGAATAAAATACACCAACCAGATTTATGTAGTAAACAAGAAAATTATCAGTTTATTATAAAACAAGATTTAACCAGTAACAAAGAAAAGCATTAACGCATAGATTGAAAAATGAAAGTTCCCTTTTACCTTAGCTCCTCTCTCTCACACACACACACACACACACACACACACCGGTTATCCGGAAAAATAGAGATTTTTTTTCAAAGATCTGTTACAAAAAAAAGACAAAAAAGAATACTTTGGCCAAATACTTGCTAATTCTTGAAAAAAAAGAGAAGATATGGAAAGATGTCAGTTGTCCTTTTTTTGGTTTGGTGTAGATGACTGTCACTGGGATCTTTCTCTGGAGCAATTTGTTCAGGCGGCATTGAAGAGCTATCCGGCAGGTTTTTCCAGCATCTCAGGAGAAATGCAGCAACAGGGGTTTCAAGCAAGCCTTTCAGGATGAATGTAGCATCAATTTCTCTATTTCTTATGCTCACTTCTAAGAGCTTCTCAAAGAGATGGAAAAACTGGCAGGCTTTTCAAAGAGATGGTACAGGCTGAGCTGGGGTTTTGTCCTTCAGGTTTACTTTTAAAACTCCAACCGACTGTCCAAAGCGAACCAAAAACAATCTCAAGAGTCAAGCCTCCTGACCCCTATAAATTTTGACCTGTCACTTCTCTGTAAACATCTTCTCCAAGTCAAACAAAAACCCTGCTGGGTAATTATCTGAAGACAGGTGACTTCCAGTAAGGGCTGTTTACAAAACAAGTTCAAAAGACCTTACGATTACCTGTTTTTAAAAAAAACACACACAAAGTCCAGCATCAATGGAATCCTTTTTTCAGTTTTAAAACACAAGTCCTCAAAATTTAACAAAAAATGGAAGTACTTTCGTAACAGAGTTTAAACCTTTAATGTGTGTGTGTGAAAGTTGGTACGTAGTTATTATTTTAATTAGTTTAGTTTAAGTAAAATAAAGTTAACTTCCTCCTTTGTTAAACTCAAGAAAACCTGTCTGATTTGTTCATGTTATGATCATAGCAATTATATTGAATTGGCCAGTACATCCACTTTAAAAAGAATTAAACCTGTTGTGGTCAAACAAGGAGAGTGAAAAGAGGGAAGCCCTTTAACCCCTCCTCACTTGACCGTAATAGAAATTTGGGGGCTCGTGTCTAGGATCAAACCCAAAGATGAATGGGAAAATGGAAGCACGAAACCAAATTGATCACGAGCAATAATTTTAAAACTTCAATACAGGTCTTCTTGTGGTTTTCAGTGCTAGAGTACTAAAATGTCCATATTCGAAATTAGTACCTTCCTAGAACAGAGGGAAGTAACTTGGGACAGTTTAAAAGCCGATCCATTGAAGAGTTAAGGAGTAGGCACATGGAGATAAATATGCATCCAAAAGCTAGGAAACCTGAAATCATAAAATGTATGGTCAACCATTTTAAAATTGACACTGAAGAACCAGAGACAGGCATAGAATCTGAAACAGTCAGAGTAGCATTAGCTAAGATACAGCTCCAACAGGGGAGACTGAAATTAGAATTCCAAGAAAAAGAAAGAGCATTCCAGTGAGAGAAAGAGGAGAGTCTTCAGGATATGGAAAAAGAAATGGAGAAAGCAAGAGAATTCCAGAACTGGAAGGAAGAGAGGGAATCCAAGTTAAGGTAGCTCAAACTGAATAGGAGTAGACCCAATGTACCCAGAGAAGGCACCGTTAGTGTGGGAACTATCCCTAGCTCAGGACCAAGTGCTGAGCTCTTAAAGTTCTCCCAGTTGATACCAACGTTCAATGAGGGGGATGTGGAAGCATCTTTCATCTCTTTTGAAGAGCCTGCAAAACAGTTGAAGTGGCCAGAGGACAGCTGGATATTGTTATTGTAGAGCAAACTAACAGGAAAAGCCAATGAGGTTTATTCACTGTTGCCCGATGAGAGTTCATCAGATTATGAGATGACTAAAAATGCTATCCTGAGTGCATACGAGCTGGTACTGGAGGCATACCACCAAAAATTCCAATCTCTCCGAAAGCAGCTGGAACAAACTTACATCGAGTTCTAAAGAGTTAAGCAACTCACTTTTGATCAATGGATATGGGCATTTAAGATAGAGTCCACCTATGAAAACCTCAGAGAGGTGATCCTCCTTGAGGAGTTCAAAACATCGCTTCCCCAGGCTGACTGTCCACAATGGTTCTCCAATCAAGTGCATCGGAATGATAACCTTGCAGTGCAGCTATGGGAGCTCCAAATGGCTACCACAAATGTCTTATATTGTCGACACACTGAACCAGTTATCGCAGGACTTCCAGTATGCCAAGGTTTACGAATTTTCACAATACATGAAGTGAGTAATGCATTGTAGATGGTAGAAAATACTCAGGTCAAATGTATTGGGTCAATCCATGTAAAAGACAACACAAAGGCTGGGAATCTTGATATGAAGAGATGATATGACCAGGAGTCTTTCTTCAGGATTCAGTTCATTGCAACAAGTACCAGGAGGCCAGAGGGATTGCCAATGATTGATGATGTTGTCAGTCATCATTTTGCTAAACTTTCTAAACAAGGGAAGATGAAGACATCAGATGGCAGCAAGCAGGACCAGAATTAGCTCAGTTGCGAGTAGGACAGAAGGTCAGAGTCCTCAATCGTGCGTCAGGAATGTGGTATCCTGCAGTGATGGCTAGGATATGTGACCAGGCTAGATCATACAAGGTCCAGATACCCAATGGTGCGATTCTCAGACGGAACTGAAGTCATCTCAGAGAGCTGTATGACAACAGTACATGTGACAACCCTGTGGCATCGCGGACATGTTAAAAGTCAAAGTCTGAAGATGAACATATAGAGGCTACGAGCACAGAGGAAGAACATGCCAACTAGAGTTCCGAGTCACCAAAGTCTCAGAGGAGTCCAGTTCTGGGTGCCGCACTTTAGGAAAAATGTGAAAGCGTTAGAGAGGGAACTTCAGTTATGAAGATAAATTAGAGAAGTTTGTACTGTTTTCCTTGGAGAAGGGAAGGCTGAAAGGAGATTTGATAGAGGTATTCAAAATAATGAGGGGTCTGGACAGAGTAAATAGGGAGAAACTGTTCTCGCTTGTGAAAGGATTAAGAATGAGAGGGCACAGATTTAAAGTAATTGGTAAAAGAAGCAAAAGCGACATGAGGAAAATCTTCTTCACGCAGTGAGTGGTTAAGGTCTGGAATGCACTGCCTGATAGTGTGGTGGAGGCAGATTCAATCGAGGTATTCAAAAGGGAATTAGACTGTGATATGAAAAGGAAGAATGTGCAGGGTTATGGGGAGAAGACGGGGGAGTGGCACTATGTGAAATGCTCATTAGGCGAGCTGGTGCAGACATGATGGGCCAAAAGGCCTCCTTCTGCACTCTAATAATTCTGTGATTCTGGGATTTTGTGATCAAGGCAAGCTCAGCTCTGGGAAGAGGTTGACGATAACAAGATTGGGACGAATAAGCAAACTTCCTCTATGCTTTAGAAAGTTTAAATTTACTCATTTGTAAATAATGTTTTGTTTTAATCATGTATAGTTAGTCCAAACTGCATCATAATTGTATAATGTACATATGTTTTTATCTTTGGAAAAAAGGGGGATGTTGTGGGATGACCTTAAGAAGGGACCACCTTAAGAGATGACCACATTAAGAGCTGGCAGTGTAGATTGCCAGAGGAAGTGATGTTATATCACACATGACTGGGGAGTTGTGGGTGGAGCCTGACAGAGTGAGATGTGTTTAGATGTGGCTCATGCAGTAACTGTTTGCATATATGTTCTAGTTAAGTTATAATAAAACCTATGTTTTCTTTGGATATTACTTGTAGTCTTGTGAGTCTGACAATAGTTCACATATCCAACAATGATGAGGTGAAGTTAATGGGAGATTGACAAGAAAGTCAGAGTCAGTGGAATGGAGACTTCAGGAGGGTTGTAGAAAAGAATACAGAGATGGGAAGAGTGAGGCTTTTGGGGCAAGAAAGTTGGTATTGATGCGGGTACTACCTCCCTTCATATGACACAAGTGATCTTGTCTCCTGTCACAGACACCCAGCAGTCTATCTCTCTTCGACTCAAAGAAGGTTTTCAGGTTAGACTCTGTCAAATTGTGCCATTTTGTTCTCTGCCCCTGTGTCATGGTCTTGTCCCTTGTTTGCCTGTCTCTGCCAAATTATCCTCTGTTAAACATTCTTGTGGTGACCCACAAGAATAGTAATGAGACATCTGGTCAAGCTAGCTGACAGTCAACTGACTAAGTCAAGCACTGTTCCTTAATTACCTTCTGCTCTCCCAACCTGGTGCTGCAGTGTGAAACTAGAACTTAAAGACTGCACTCTAATTTTCATGCAGCTGGCACATTATTTCCATTGTATGCAGGTTTTACAACAATCACTATTCCAATGGTTAAGCAAATGAGCTCACTCAGGAAACTCTGCTGTTAGTACCTTCAGAAGGTTCAACTCATTTTTCTACAGTAAAAGCAATGCAGCTGATTGCATGAAATTTCTAGGCCTGTACAATAAGGTAAAGTTGTATGTTTGTCACAATTTCTTGTATTTTTATGTATTATGTAGGAGTTTGTTTTGATCACACTGTGTTGTTTCCTAACTGTGAATGTTATTTATAGCTTTGATAGTGTTTTAAAAATTGTTGTTATGGTAGCTCTGTCACAAAAAGATTCTTTGGAGTTACTGAGGTTCAAATGAGTCATGGGGATCATTACAGAGTATCTCCAATGTTTTTAATGGGACTTTCTATGTTATACCTTTGATTTCCAGATAGTTTGCTGAGGAAAGATAAATCATATCCAACAGGTGTACTCCAATATGTCTCGGGAGATGGCTGATAGTATAATCGCAATGCCTGCCAGAAACATATAAAAAAGTCGTTCAGTACTAAATTCTGTTTCAGTGCAGCTTTAAAAGAAAGGCAACATAAATCAATTCAATTCCTTATAAACGTGGCCTGGCAATGCTCAATTGAGGACTGTCTCAGCATGTAATAGCTTCCAGACTCAATATGACCTCCACTGAATAAGGCTTAAAATTAAGGGTGGCTGGAGAAGCAATTGCACTGAGTTTAACAGATATATCTCCAATAATTTCACTGATGAGTTCATTTTAAATCTTGACTTTGAAATATTATAATATATATAAATTAGAAAAGATTTGCTACAAAACAAATCTAATGCTGCTGCTTTGCCAAGTTTTGTGAAATAGCTTCCACCCAACAAACTTCCAAGAGACATGATTATCCTAAAATCTGAGTGCAACTGTATCAGACTATTGGGCAGGTAGAAGCACTGTTCTCCAGTGTTCAGTTGTGTTTTTTTCTTTTGGGCCTCCTTATCTCGAGAGACAATGGATACGCGCCTGGAGGCGGTCAGTGGTGTAGCTGCTACTTAAATGATACATTTCCCACAACCAGGTGAACCAGCGGTCTGCCAATTTGTCTCGTGGTTACTGGAAGGTAGATCAACTAAATTCAGTGCTCAGATGGCTGTGCAATTATTATATTTGGGACCTATGTTTTGAGGTATGTTCCACCTGTGAGGTTTGGTAAGTGCTCAGTTTTCTATTTCAGGCCATTTGCATAGCCTGTCTGTACTCCTGCTATGGCAAAATCCCCTGTTCTTCTCTAAGTCTTACAGTGGGATCCTTTACATCCACCTCTGAGGACAGACAGGAATTCAGCTAAATGTCTCATCCAAAAGACAGCACTTCAAATTGTAGCACTTCTTCATTACTACACTGGACTGTCTGGGTAGATTATGTGTTCACGTCCCTGAAATGGGGTTTGAACCCATGAGCTTCTGATTCAGCATCAAAGCTGACACGAACACAGTGTGAGAGAGACTTGAACAGAAAAAAATTGTTAGTTTTCTATGTTTTACAGAGGGAAAAATAAGTAGGTAATTTTAATGAATTATCATACAAATGGATTAAACATTTCTATGCTATTATACATAGTAATTGTTGGATTAATGAGGTGGCCTACAGTAGAGAAACAGATGGTTTTCATCATCAGGATAAGACTGAACTAAATACTAGCACATGAAAGAGTTTTGATTGACTGATATAAAAAAATCAATCCTGCTGGAGCACTCTGAGATTGCAGTAGCTTATCTGTTCTATATTGTACTTACATTTTTAGCGAGAATTCATAATAGAATTTTTAAAAATAAAATGTTGAAAATAAATTTTTTGGTTAAATTCAAGTCATGATGCAAATAAAATCTACAACATCAGAAGGATGAACAGCTTACAGGAGACTCCAAAAAGCATATTAACTAGTTACCCACTGAACTGGTGAAAGGCAATATCCTGCATCAGGCTTTGTGCCAATTTCATAATAATTTCTGATTTAAAAACCATTGAAGAATGACGTTTCCATCACACATATAATTCCTGCCATTTTATACATTCCTTGGCTGGCTAAAGGGTGGAAAAGTAACAAATGCAAAGATGATTAATTAAAATCTGGAATTGAAAGCTAGTCTCAGTAATGGTGCCATGAAACTATCATCAATTGTCTTAAAAATATATTAATATTAATATCCTTTAAAGAAGGAAATCTGCTGTCCTTACCTGGTCTGGCCTACATGTGACTCCAGACCCACAGCAATGTAATTGACTCTTAACGGCCCTCTGAAATGGCCTAGTAACCACTCAGGTCAAGGGCAATTAGGGATGGGCAACAAGTATTGACCTTGCCAGCGATGCCCACATCCCAAGAAAGAATTTTTTAAAAGCTATCTTGTTAAGGACTTGTTCATTACTTTTAACAGTTGTTGAATTGAGATGGAGAGAAACAAATGCATATATATAGAAAATAAATTCCAAAAATTAGATATTTACTTGTAGCCAGACGTGGTAGCAGATTTCAAATAGCTGGTGAAGCTGTGACAATGAAACCACCATATTAGCAATTTTTTTTGAACAGAGTTACTGGTAACAAGAAATTGGTGTACTATCAACTGAATAAATAGAAGGGAACTGCAGCAGGGGAGCATCAACAGAATGAGAGACTCAGTACTGCGCTAAAGAACTTCCCCAAGGGGACATGTATTCACTCTCAGCACAGCTACAGGATCTCACTGAAGATCAATGTGAGATGAGGTTTAGAATAGGGGTGGTGTCGCAAAATATTGCCACAAGGTCTAGGTTGGGCTGCAGCCATAGTCAAACAAAAGAACTGTACTACTGGTGGAAGTGAAGGTAACCAATTCTCTGAACTTCTATGCTTACTGCTATTGTCCAGACATCTAAATGAGCGGCAACAACAACACCAATAACACTAGCAACTTGTATTTATATAGTGCCTTTAACCTAGTAAAATGTCTCAAGGCACTTCACAGGACTGTTCCAAAACAAAATTTGACATCAAGCAGATGACCAAAAGCTTGGTCAAACAGTTAGGTTTTCAGGAGTGTCTTAAAAGAAGAAAGAGAGGTAGAGAGGCAGGGTGGTTTAGAGAGGGAATTCCAGAGCTTAGAGCCTTGATAGTTGAAGGAATGACCAACAATGGTAGAGCAATTAATATCAGGGATGCTCTAGAGGCCGGAATTGGAGGAGTGTAGATATCTTGGAGGGTTTTAGGGCTGGAGGACGTTACAGGGATAGTGAGGGCCAAGAGCATGGAGAGATTTAAAAACAAGAGTGAGAATTTTTTAAAACAAGTTGTTGGTTAACTGGGAGCCAATGTAGGTCAGTGAGTACACGAGTGATGGGTGAATAAGACTTTGTGCGGGTTAGGACATAGGCAACAGAGTTTTGAATTACCTCATGTTTACAAAGGATAGAACACGGGAGGCCGGCCAGGGGTGAATTAGAATAGTCAAGTCTATGTGAGCTTCAGCAGCAGAGATACAGAACATCACAAAATGTCCTTGAAAAATGCAAGGTTTGTTATACATCAGTATGTAATAGTGTGAGTTAAGCTGGATTTACAAAATTAATAAACATTTGCATGCAAAGTGTGGGTGCAACTGTTTGAGCTGAAAATTTTTGTTGCAGGCAAGCCATGATATTTAATTTGAAGTAGCTGAATAGTGAATTCAATTACTTTGGCAAAGTTCCTAAGCATGGAAAATTTCTTCTGGGTCCGTGACCACCTTCATGATCAAGGACACCGCGTTGACCTGTTCAGTGACCTCCTCCCATACATGCCTTACTGCAGTCTTCATAAAGTCATTGAGTCATAGAGTTTTACAGCACAGAAACAGGCCCTTCGGCCCAACGCGCCTGCACCGACCATCAAGCACCCGTCCTAACTAATCCCATTTCCCGCACTTGGCCCGTAGCCTTGTATGTTATGGTGTTTCAAGTGCTCATCTAAATATTTCTTGAATGTCGTGAGTGTTCCTGCCGCTACCACCCCCTCAGGCAGTGTGTTCCAGATTCCAACCACACTCTGGGTGAAAAAATTCATCCTCAATTCCCCTCTAAACCTCCTGCCCATTACCTTAAATCTATGCCCCCTGGTTATTGACCTCTCCGCTAAGGGAAAAAGTTTTATCCTTCTATCCTATCAATGCCCCTCTTAATTTTGTATACGTCAATCAGGTCTCCCCTCAGCCTTCTCCGCTCCAAGGAAAACAACCCCAGCCTATCCAGTCTGTCTTCATAACTGAAATGCTCCAGCCCAGGCAACATCCTGGTGAATCTCCTCTGCACCCTCTCCACTGCAATCACAACCTTCCTATAGTGTGGCGACCAGAACTGTGCACAGTACTCCAGTGTGGCTTAGCTAGCATTTTATACAGCTCCATCATAACCTCCCGGCTCCTATACTCTATGCCTCGACCAATAAAGGCAAGTATCCTGTATGCCTTCCTAACCACCTTATCTACCTGTGCTGCTGCCTTCAGTGATCTATGGACAAGCACCCCAAGGTCCCTCTTACCCTTTGTACTCCCTAGGGTCCTACCATCCACTGTATATTCCATTGCCTTGTTAGACCTCCCAAAGTGCATCACCTCACACTTCTCAGGATTAAACTCCATTTGCCACTGCTCCGCCCATCTATATCGTCCTGTATTCTAAAGCTTTCCTCCTCACTATTTACGACACCACCAATTTTCGTGTCGTCTGCGAACTTAATTTCATACCTCTTATATTCCCGTCTAAATCATTAATGTACACTGCAAACAGCAAGGGTCCCAGCACCAATCCCTGCGGTACACCACTGGTCACAGGCTTCCAATTGCAAAAACAACCCTCTACCATCAATCACCCTCTGCCTCCTTCCACTAAACCAATTTTAAATCCAATTTGGCAAATTACCCTAGATCCCATGGGCTTTTACTTTCTTAACCAATCTCTCATGCGGAACCTTATCAAAAGCCTTACTGAAGTCCATACAGACTACATCAACTGCTTTACCCTCATCCACACCTCTAGTCACCTCCTCGAAAAATTCAATCAAATTTGTTAGACACGATCTCCCCCTGACAAAGCCATGCTGACTATCCCTGATTAATCCCTACCTCTCTAAGTGGAGATTAATTCTGTGTCTCAGAGTTTTTTCCAATAATTTCCCTACCACTGATGTTAGACTCACCAGCCTGTAATTACCTGGTTTATCCCTGCTACCCTTCTTGAATAATGGTACCACATTCACTGTCCTCCAGTCCTCTGGTACCTCTCCTGTGACCAGAGAGGATCTGAAAATTTGTGTTAGAGCCCCCGCTATCTCCTTCCTTGCCTCACATAACAGCCTGGGATACATCTCATCAGGGCCTGGGATTTATCCACCTTTAAGCCCGCTAATATATCTAATACTTCCTCCTTTTCAATGCTAATTTTTTCAAGTCTATCACAATCCCTTTCCCTGATCACTACACCTACATCGTCCCTCTCCATAGTGAACACAAATGAAAAGTAATCATTCAAAACCTCACCTATGTTCTCCGGCTCCACACACAGATTGCCTCTTTGATCCCTAATGGGCCCCACTTTTTCCCTCATAATCTTCTTGCCCCTAACATACGTATAAAACACCTTGGGATTTTCCTTTATCTTGTCTGCCAGTGATTTTTCATGCCCCCTCTTCGCTCTCCTAATTACTTTTTTAAGTATTCCCTACACTTTCTATACTCCTCTAGGACCTCTGCTGTTTTCAGCACTCTGAATCTGCCATACACCTCCTTTTTTTTTCTTATCCAATCCTCTATATCCCTTGACATCCAGGGTTCCCTTGACCTGTTGCTCCTACTTACTTCAAAGGAGATGTTCTTGGATCCAATAACTAGAACCTTCTTTTTCTACACTTCCGTAGAATCACCTAAAGCTCCTCCTCTGTCAAGAAAGAAATCTGCCCTCTGCTTTAGCTGCTTCAACTTCAGCCGTATCCTCCTTCTTCCCAGTTTAGAAATTGGTTACTGGATCATTTATGCACTACTCAGTCCCTTTTGAGAGACAGCAGCAACTGTTTAATTCTGCTGCAGTGTCAGATACACCAACTCTGCAGCAACACATTTCTTGCACAATGCTTAATCTATACAGCAAACGCACATATATTTAAATTAGCAAACTTTGCAAGTTGCTGCAATGTCTGTGACATGTGACATACACAAATGTCCTGCAATTGCCATTGGCCCTGCTGTAATTGCAAATGAATAGCAAGTATCTTTATGTTGCTTGTGAATTCACCCACAGCTAGTACCTCTAGCCATTGATGGCTTCATTTTCATCATCTATTGACATTCTTTGCTTTACATACTACTTTAACATCAAATGGGATTTCCACACCGATGCTCAGACTATCTTCAGGAAGCTCAGTTTCCTTTTTCATTCCAAATGCTTCTTTTGCCTCAACAATGCTTGACTCTCCAAAAGACCCCAGACTGAATACTACATGCAAGGCAAGAATCCTGCTCATATGTCTAGGAAGCCACTTTTGATAACTCAATCAGACATCTAGAGAGGATACAGGAGATATATATATATATAATAGGGAATTCTCTTATCTCCAGCTCCAAAACATTCTGGAGCTAAGTCGGATAGCCACCAAAAACAACCATCTCCCCTTGACATAAACGATATTACCATTGCTGAATTCAATTGCCATCAACAGCCTGGGGGTTACAATTGACCAAAAACGTAACTGGACCAGCCAATACTGTTCCCAATAGCAGCAGGTCAGAGGCTGAGAATTCTGTGGCGAGTAACTCACCTCCTGACTCCTCAAAACATGTCCACAATCTACAAGGCTCACCTCCTGACTCCTCAAAACATGTCCACCATCTACAAGGCACAAGTCAGGAGTGTGATGGAATACTCTCCACTTGCTGAATGAGTGCAACTCCAACAACATTCAAGAAGCTCAATACCATCCACGACAAAGCAGCCCGCTGATCAATACCCCATCCACCACCTTCAAAATTCACTCTCTCCACCACCGGCGCACAGTGGCAACCTTGTGTGCCATCTATAAGGTGCATTGCAACAACTTGCCAAGCCTCCTTTGACAGCACCTTCCAAACCCCCGACCTCTACTACATGGAACTAAGGCAGCAGACCCATGGGAACACCAACACCTGCAAATTCCCCTCCACATCATACAATATCCTGACTTGGAAGTATATTGCCGTTCCTTCCCAGTCACTGGGGCAAAATCCTGGAACTCCCTTTCTAACAACACTATGGATGTACCTGCACCACATGGACTGCAACGGTTCAAGAAGGCAGATCACCACCGCCTTCTCTAGGACAATTAGGGATGGGCAACAAATGCTGGCTTTGCCAGCAATGCGCACGTCCCGTGAATGCATAAAGAAAGATGACTTTGATGGTGCAGCCGACAGAAGAACACTGATGGGTATGCACAATATAATGCTTGGTGCATTGGGAAGCCTGTCAGAAAATCTGAGGTCAATGTCAAGAAACAAGGTAGAGTCCAGCAACAACTTGGCACAGGGCTTTGTGCAGAGCTTGAAGCCTGTTCTTTCCAGCATGGAAGTGGTGACAAATCTTCCATTGCAGCACAAGCAGCAGCCACCCAATGTCAGAGTGCTGTGGTGGAAGATCAGACTGATCTCATGTCGGGTCAGCTTGCTGCCAAGCATGCTCAGACAGCTCTCATCATGGCTGTGGATTATAGTGCGCAGGGTCTCACAGCAGTCCAGCAATTTGCCCTCCAACAGTTTACTAGGATTGCTGAGGTACCACTCTGGGGAATAGCAGTGTTTCAAGGAGCACAAACCTGCTGTCCTATCTAAGGAAGACAGTATTCATCCTCCCACCAGTGCTTCTGTTGTTGCCTATCAGCCAGCCATCTCAGACTGCTGCCACCCGTGCCAAGATGTTGTCATCCACAGCCAGACCTTCTAGACTCAGATCGTCTAGGACATGCTGCAAGGATGTCTGCAGTCTCCTCCACTGGAAGTCAGCGGGCTTCCACCAGCCATATAGTAGCCACAGGGATAACACTGCAAAGGAGCACTAGGACAGGCAAAGGCAAACAGTAGACAGGCACTGAAGGAATACACAAGGGTAATTAGTTGACTTTTGTATGCAATATGGCATGATTTCATTCATACATTTTGTTCAGAACATTTATTTTGTGGTGGCTTTTATTTTTGCATTGTAGCTAAGCGATGTGATAATCAACAGCAGAGGAAAGGTAAAGTGTGGGATTGTTGGTGAATGGGGAATTGGTGTTGGAGTTACTGGTATCACAGTCAGATGAGTTCTTCACAGACAGGCTGGACAGAAAAGGATGATCTAGGTTGCCTCCTCCCTTCCTCTTCCTCCTCTCTCCTCCTTCTTGCTCCCTGCCAGATATGGCCTAATGCTGAAAGCCCTTCTCTCCCTCCCTCCTCCTCCTCCTCCTCAGAGGTCAGCAACATGTCCGTACACGGACACCAGTGTCCATGGTAAAATATTGACTGGTAATTTCAGGAATGAGAAATTTCTGATTGGCTTCTTCAGACCAGCTTTAAGAAAAATTGCAAGTGTCAGTTTCACGGCTGACAGGTGCTGAAGCAGCACAGCACTTCCAAACTCCGGACAGTTGTGTGGTTTTCCGGTGGGCTTTTGAAATAAATCTGAACCCGCCAGAAGACCCCAAATCTGTCCCATGCTCAGAAGCACTGTTCCCACTCTCAACAACAGTCATAGAGAAAGTGAGAGGGAGAGACAGAGAGTGGGATGGGTACAGATAGAGAGAGAGAGTGGGTGGTACATAGAGAGAGAGAAAGAGAGAGAGAGAGTGGGGGTGTACAGGGAGAGAGAGTGGCAGGTACAAAGAGAGATAGAAAGAGTAGGGGAGTACAGAGACAGAAGAGTGGGGGAGAGAGTGGGAGAGGAGGACACAGAGAGAGAGTGGAGGAGAGAGAGTGGGGCAGAGAGAAAAAGTAGGGGAGAGAGCGAGAGAGTGAGGACAGAAAGAGAGAGCGTGGGTAGGGAGAGAGTGGGGACAAAGAGAGACAGAGAATGGGGATAGAGCGAGGGGGACACAGAGAAGAGAGAGACAGTGGGGGGCCAGAGAGACCGAAGGGACAGAGAGGGGGAGCAGAGAGAGGTGGGACAGAGAGAGCAGTGGGACAGAAAGAGGTAGAGGTGGGGGACAGAGAGAGGGAGAAAGAGGTAGGGGACAGAGAGAGAGAGAGGTGGGGGGGACACAGAGAGAGGGAGGACGGAGAGAGTGGAGATGACACAGAGAAGGGGGCGAAACAGAGAGGGAACACAACACAGAGAGGGGGTAACAACATGGGGGGAAGCAGCACAGAGAGGGGAGGGAGCAACAGACACAGGTGAGAGAGAGAGACAGACAGACAGACACAGAGATAGAGGAGGGAGAGAGAACGATTGAGACCACTCCTGGCAGATGGACATCTATCCAGAATAATCCACATCGCTACACAAGTGTGCGGGCAGACATTGACTATTTGTGCAAGCAAAGAAATGCCAGGTATCTCACTAAATCAGTGTCCAATATAGTGACAAAAAAGTAATTTAACAAATTAGTCTTCTCATTTAAAGCTTCTTCACAAAAATACACATTTGTTATTGATTTGATTCAGAGTAAAATAAATATTTAATCGCTTTATCTTTCCGAAATTGTCTCACCATCCCCAATGTAAGAAAAAAATTGTAATGTGGTTTTCCCCCACGCAAAATGTTTGGACGTGCCTGTTCAAAGCCTTTAAGCTTGTGTTTTAAAATAACTTAGCAGCTAAGTTATTTTAAAACACGAGTTTAAAGGCTTGTGTTATGTAAACTTATTTTAAAATGGCAAAAGTCACTTAGGGAATGTCTCAATTTCTTTGCTGTGGTACATATTACTTTCACTTGGGACACATGCTTAGTGACATGTTGAAAGTTAGTGGACTTTTATTTCTATATAAATGTCACAATTCTACTGCTATCCATTTGGAATCACAATGTTCTAGAACATGTATTGAGGGGAAAGCAGGCAAGAAAAACCAAGGAATTTCCAGAAGTCAGCACTGTAAGTTCTTCATGAATATAAGAGTACGCTATGTTGGGGCTGAGTGATGTTGGTGACAACAAGATGCTGCTGACCCATATACAATAGTTAGTAAATGCAATGTAACCGATAGCTTTAATAAACATTAATCTATGATGAACTGTCTACGATTCCATAACAAAATCCATGCTGCATTTGCAGTTTTAAAATCTGTCAGGGAAGACATAGTAAAAATGTGTTATGTTTCAATGACCATGTTAGAAACAGTCATTACCTCATTTTTTTTAGGTGCTAATTGGATTAAAGGAAAAGCTTTAAACATATGTCAAAGATCAGTAACTGAATTGTGCATAATTTACTATCCAGTTTGAGGGCAGATAACCTGAGTGGCCAATGTCATTTGAAAGTAGTCTGTATCATATTACGTGATAAGTGCACCTTTGCTAACAGGTAAGAGATTTGACTTGGACATAAATTGGTTAGTCTGGAGTACAATCTTACAGTTAGTGACTAAACATTCAGTGATTGAATAATTATGCAGTAACAACTGTTCAACTTTTTGCAGAAAAGCTTTTTGTTAATAATTAACTTGTCAGAGCTGAATCGGAATCAACAGTGATAGACTGATATAGACATAAATGAATTTAAGAGAATCACTTTATTGGAGGAACGAAAATATGTTCTTTATTTGTAATTGTGTTTATCTAATGTTGTCGCTAGCTTTGGTGAACAAATGACATTTTGTGCATGAGCGATTTCTGTATTTTAGAATCCAAGACCTAGTTTAACAGCCTGTCAAGATGAATAAACCAGTCTTGGCTACCTACCATTGATCTCTCTGTCCCTTCCTGTCCCACTCTGCTTTTCAGTTTTACATGACTCTTCTGAAATACTATTTGTTCCAACCTATAAAATTCTCCTAATTTGGAGATCACTGCCCTTTTGTTGGCTGCCCTGTCTTTAAACACATATTACAAGCAGGTGGAAAATTTTCACAAACATTGACCATAGGTTAACTTGTCTTGTGACAACAGCAGTGTGAAAAATGTTCTGTCTTCCTGTTGCTGACTTTTCTACTGCCTCGCCTCAGTAACCACAATAACAATTCTTGTTGTGCACTCCTGACACAGTGTGAATCCACAGAGGTTATCCGATAAGGTCCATCTACCACCCTGTGACATGATGTAGCTAGCTCTATTCTGTCAACAAAAGTAATTTGTATTGGCATTGCATACTATTTTGCTTGCTGGCTAGCTAGCTAATACAGTTGTGCTGCTCTCCATTGATGTTTGTATGCTTAGTTACATTATTTATAGGGAGAAATGTGTTTTAAATCAGACTGTGTTTTGATGACATTAAATTGGCTATACACGTTATATACAGATTAATTGCCCCCATGTCTGCGGCTGAGTCAATAATTTAGTCAAATGTCCGTGGTGCAACATGTTGGTGCCTATCTCTGCTCCTCCTCCTCTTCCCTCTTTCAGCAGCTTGTCCTGTTCTGAATGATCTCTGTTCATATTCCAAGTCATGCTGCATTCAAAGGGGAATGTCGATGAGTGCATCCATGTCTGCGAGCAACTGTTTTGTGTAAAAACTTTAAAGTCAACAAAACGTCCTTCAGCACCTACCACACCATTCCTGTTGACTTTTGTAGAAAGCTGCAAACACTTGTAGAATCATAGCCAACAGCTAGAGGAAATCAACCAGAAACTAGCCTGTAAGTCGTTGATGATCTGGTAGGGGATTCTTCCTGCTAATGACCACGTATTCAGCTGTGTGAGGTTAAGAGATGGTGTTAGCAGGAGCTTTGAACTCCAAAATGACACTGCTGGTGTCAAATCAGCATTGCATGCTAATTGACTTCCTGATCTGCTTGCTCTGCATACTTCCAGTGGAAGTTCACTGCGTAGTTCACTGTTCAACAGCTTCATCAATATGGCATCGGGTGTGATTCGCCCCATAGTGTGCACACACACTGCGGACACCATTTTGGAGCTCTAAGGACACTTGTAGCCCCAAACAAATGGTGCTAACAAGCCAAACTTCTCACCCTCTCCCTCCATTGCAGCTATCCTCAGTTTTGTCGTCAATCTGTTTTGAGTTAGCTCATCGCAGCAGCACTACAATTTCGTTCAGCACTCTTGAGTTAGGAAATTCCAGCTGTGATTCCGGCTTTCAATCAGAGTCCAACAACTTGTGTTGCAAGTGCTTCTGTGTGGACATTTCCCCTGAAATCAAGTAGCCTGCTGACAATAAAAACCATCTTAGGTGAGGTATTGTGAGACACCTGGCACCTATAGATCTGTCCCTTGCAAGGAGTCAATGCCTTCTGGAGAGGAGACAGAGGGGAGAAAAATTAGCAGAGGGACAAATACACAATTCCTTTAGCTAGGCACCATCATAACATCTCTCGCTGTGCTTTTCCAGTGAAGCTGACAAGTGTCTGCCAGGTGTTGAGATTGTAAATTGATAACTTCTTTGAAGGTCTCTCTCTCTTTTCTTGTGATTTATCACAGTTTATAGAAAGAATGTTCCAATTTGGTTAAATGGATTTCGGGATATGTATTGAATATCCAAAACAGAATTAGCAATTAAGGCATCCTTTTACATTTAGACCTGCGCTTGGAAAATCTTAAATGATTTACATTAATAATCTTCACCACTGATCCAAAGGTAATATTGACTGAGAAATCAATGTGCAGCAACAGAATACTGAGGTTCTATAGATTGTTCCATCTTGGCCAATCTAGTCCACTTGCCCCTTACTCAGGTCTTTTATCATTGCATTACACTTGCCAACTCACCTGCAGCAGCCTTAATTACTGCGACAGCAATTTGTCTTAAAATGTCACAGTACGACAAAATTTACACATCAATAAATACATCTCAAAAGCTGTTTTCTGCACTGCTGGAGAGTTAATTGCTTCTACTTTAAAACAGAATGCTGTAAATCTTCCATTTTCTCCATGCCCTTTCAAATCTCTACAATGCCTCTTAGCCATAAAGGAAAGAAATTGCAGGGTTACATCAAATTTGACAGTGCTTTTCAGACACAAATTTCTGAAAAGATCGTTGTGAATTTTTCATGTACATTACTCAAAATTAGTGTCGTCGTGAGGTGTGGCTTGGTAGAAAATTGTATGAGAACATTAAGCATTAGCTGAAATATGTAGGGAAATGTTCCACGTAGTTGATGCCAGTTTAATTACACAATTTATTTAGAACAAAGTATATATTTTTGCACATTTATTTCATCACTGAAATCATAATGTTTTTATTTCAAAAAATATCTGCCTCTGAAAAATAAATGCTACTTTTTAATATTATATTTTGATTAATTTGTTCATTTTAGCTTTGCAAGTTAAACTGGAACATTTTTCTTTTAAAAACAGTAATATATATTTCATACCATGACTTTGAATGTGTGTTTAAACCAATGTGCTTTTGTCTCAATTTTACTTCAATCTTAGTTCTTCTAATAGTTCCTGTGCACTTAAAGCATAATCGTCAATACAATTAAATATGCCTGTTATCAATCAGTGAGGACTTTAGTTCATTCACACAGATAACATAAACCTTGTTATCAATTCAATATATACCATCGGGGTGAAGTACAAAATCATTCTTTAATTTAGTTTATTTTACTACGCACAGACAGTCCAATATGATAATTAAACACCTTTGTCACAAGGAAGCAGGTGCCAAAGATAAGTCAATATTTGACTATCAACCTCATTCATCAGCATTAGCCTGAAACCACTGTATTTTTAATTTCAACATTATTAAATTTAATTGAAAACATCAATTACAGAAAACAAAGATGAAGTAGGAATTGTTAAGAGTAAAATCCATCATAGCTTAAAGAGTATCAAGGCTATTTAATTATTTAAATTTAAATTTTCAAGGCATGTCTGGCATTTTAAACAAGATAGTCACGTTAGTATATGCATTTATCCTGCAATTAATGCCTTTTAGATGAGAGTCTATATGCCAACTTAAATCAAATACAATAGTTCAGAATTGTGGAATTCAGTTGCATAAAGATCTGCAACACATAAACAGTGCTTGACCACCACCTACTGGTGTGGGGAATTAAAGCTAACAACTGGTGAAATCATGCTCTTTGCTAAAACAGCAACTTCTAGATTACGTAAAGCTCCTTAATGAGATTCTTTTTTATTGATTGTGCACTATGATTTTGTGACAAATTCCACGCAACTGCCAGTTCCATTAAATCATATATGTATAAACTAACAGTGGCCAAAATGTTTAGCAATACATTTTTAACTTCACAATTTGTTAGTCATAACATTAGTAATAATGTTGTTCAAAATGTCATAAACAAATACTTTATAGGAATACTTGATTGAGAAATTGAGAAATAAGGTGCATCACTTTAAGTTAAACTGGAGTTCTTGATTCTTAAGTCAACCTTACAAAATGAAACCTTAAATACCCAAAAATAATTCTTTCACACTGCCACATGGAGAACAGTCACCATGAGTTAATCCATTCTTGCATCAAGGGCCTGTCATGATACATCTAATACTATGAACAGACTACAATGTACTACAGCAATAAAATTATCAAATACGTTGCTGAGTGGCAACATGCCTCAGCAGGGGGCCCAAGTTCCTGTGAGGCTAGCAACACTTAAAGCTAGCCTGCACTAGTTAAACTCAGACTGCACCTCTTAAAGGTAGGTTGCATTCTAACTCCAGCAGGGACCGGAATTGATTGGGTCAGACTTCAGGAGCAGAAGGACGAATGTAAATGTGCAACAGGCCTGAGAATTTGCTCCAAGGTTTTGTCATGCCACACTGGAGGCCTTGATGCAGGGGATAGAGAGCAGGAGAGATGTCCTCTTCCCTCAAGAGACCATGAGACCCTCCAAACAAGCATTACGAAGACTGTGGGAGTAACAAGCTGTTGCGGTCAATGCCAGCAGTCTAGCTCCAAAGACTTGATGCAGTGCAGCAAAATGTTTAATGACATCACACAAGGGGTCAAAGTCAGTGAATACATCTTCATATGCCATATCCTTGCATATGAACCACTAGCCTCACAACTACTCAATTCACCATCCCACCCTCATTTCCCTCACCTCCCAACAATCTGTATCAAGCACAACTTCAAAGAAGTTATCAATTTACAATCTCCACACCTGTCAGCAGTCTATATCAAGCATTCCTCACCTCACCTCACCCTCACACACTTAGTACTGCTGCAAACCTCACATCCACAAATCACAACTTGCACACTACCAACTATTCAACCATGACAGCCACATCACCTAAACACATTGCACCATACTCACTGATACACCTCCCTATCTCTTGCAGGACAAGGTGGACCATAATCAGAGGCAGCAGCACATAATTGGCAGGGCTGGGCATGTTGCATGCCCTCACCCTCTGGGATTTACTGGGGGTGAGCTATGAACAAAGGTTGCATGTGTCCCAGATGCAGTCATGCATCTGTCATGTTGAGGTTATAACCTCCCTGCCATCACGCTGGTAGTGGCACCCACACCATGTCGCACACCCTGCTGCATAGTCACATGCAAACCCTAAAAAGAACATTAATGTAGCACTCACTTTGACTGAACGCAGGAGGTCATTGACCCTCTTCCTGCACTGGACCCAGTTGCGCTGGGCGACCCCACGGCTGCTGACCTCCTCGGTAATCTCCACCCAGGCTTGCTTGCTTAGGCAGGAGGACCTCTTCTTGCCAACTCTGGGGAAGAGAACCTCCCACCTTTCCCCTGCGGCTTGGAGGAGAATCTGCAGGGAGGCATCACTGAAGCATGGGGCTACCCTCTGCCATCCTGTCCACCCTTCCTAAGGAGGATTGGGTGGTGTAGGAAATAGTGCTGTAAATTTTTATGCTTCACAGTACACAGAGCTTCTATTGACTGCAAGGCAGGAGTGATTGCAGGGCTGGCAGGCTTTTAAAGATGGCGCCAGCACCTGATCTGCTGTCAGATGATGCCATAATCGGCATCTCGCCTCCTGCCCCTGCCACGTGATTGGGGGTGACCGACGCCTCCATTATGCTAAATGGTCGCCCGCCACATTGGTGGGGCAGCCGCACACTGGACGCACAGGAATATCGTCCATTTCCGGGCCCGGTGGCAGCTTGTTAAATTCAGCCCGGTGAGTCACCAGGCACAAGTACCCTGCAGGCAGGAAAGATGGAAAGAATAACATGGGTGTCAACTCTCTAGAGGTTGAGATCACACAGGAGTTCTGCTACAGAGGACTCAGATAAGGACTGCGATGGGCCTGCACACAAAAATGCATGGTGCATTGGCAGGTCTGCCAGAAAGCCTGCTGTCGTTTTCAGGCACCATGGAGGACTCCAGCTTCAACCCGACACAGGGTTTTGCATAGAATTGGGAGCCCATTCTTTCCAGCATGGAAGTGTGATCAACTCCATTTGTGCACCTTGTCAAGATGCAGCATCTGATGGCTGATGTCCCAGCTTCTAGTGCAGCACAAGCAGAAGCTACCCAACGTCTGAGTGCTACAGTGGAAGCTCAGAATAAGTTAATGAAATCTCAACTTTTTGCCATGCAAGCTCAGCTTGGTAGCATGCAGTCTCAGACTGCTGCCTTCATGGCTACAGATTGCAGTGTTCAAAGGAGTTTTCAGCGTTTCACCGCAGTCCAGCAATTTGCGCTCCAGCAGATTACTAGGATTGCTGAGGTGCACCGGAGAGTGACAGTGGTTCTGTGGAGCCCAAACTTGCTGTCCTCTCTCAGGGTGATCGCATTCGTGCTCCCACCACTGTCACCCTCACCAGTGTCCTTGCTGCTATCTATCAGCCAGTTGGCCCAAACTGCTGCCATCCATGTCAAGCTGATGCAGGCCAAAGGCAGGCAGTTAGAATGGCTATTTTGTGGGGGATTTTATTTCAGCATTATGGCCAGGAGGACTCTGTGATAAACTGTAACAGAGGAATATTAAGCTGTGTATAATAAAAACAGAAAGTGCTGGAAATACTCAGCAGGTCTGGCAGCATCTGTGGAGAGAGAAACAGAATTAATGTTTCAGGTTGATGACCCTTCATCGCCACAGTTCTGATGAGTGTTTCCAGCACTTTCTGTTTTTATTTCCGATTTCCAGCATCCGCAGTATTTTGCTTTTATGTTGAGATGTGCAACTGTTGTACAATAGGGATTTGGGGTTGTGCTCAGAGAAACCTTAGTCAAATGAGGCAATTATGGACAGACTGGCTGAAAAGTGATGTGCCAATCACCTCATCCTCTGCTTCCTCCACCTCCTCCTCTTCCTCCTGCTCAGGAGCTGTTCACCGCATCCCTGGGCAGTAAGAGCTGTGCCCTCATGATGGCCAGGTTGTGCAGGATACAGCAGACCACCATGAATCGTGACGCATACTCTGGTGATTACTGGAGGGCTTCTCTAGAGTGACCCAGGAAGCAGAACCATTGCTTCAGTACCTCAATGGTCTGCTCTATGATGATAGGTTGTGGAGGAGAGTCATGAGCCAGGTATAAAGTGGATATCCCTTGTCGCCCAGCAACCATCTTCTGGTTTGACGTGATGGCACAAATATTGAATGCACAGAATGAAGGCATCATGACTGCCGCCAGGATACCAAGCATTCACCCGCATACCAATTGCAGATTCAGGGAGTGAAATCCTTTGCATTTTCGGTACATCTCAAGATCTAAATGCATCGCCCGCAGAGCCACATATGTGCAGTTGATGGCCCCCTGCACCATGGGGAAGCCCACTATCCTGGCGGAGCCATGTGCATGCTCCACCTGCTTCTCTCTGGTCAGGGAGAGTACAATGAACTCCCCTCTCTTGACATAAAGAGCATCTGTCTCCTCTCTGATGCAGCGGAGAATGGTGACCTGGTAGATATTACAGATGTCACCTGCTGCAGCCTGGAAGCATCCCAACACAAAGAAATTCAGGGCCACGGTCACCTTCACAGCCACTGGCAGCGCAGTCCTTGTCCTTCTCTGAGTTTGCGGGTCTGGTTGTAATAGATTGCAGATTTCTGTGAGCACCTCCTTCGTAAGTTGCAGACAACACACCCACTGATGAAAGGTCACAGACCTGAAACGTTAACTCTGGTTCTCTCTCCTCCTCCCTTTGTGAGCAGCTTGTCCTCTTCTTTGCTGCCTCTGCTCCATCTCCCTCTCAAGCTGCAGCCCAAGTGGGACTGCGAATATAGCACCATGGCAGCAAGTGGACTGACCCAGACCCTTGCAATCACAACCAAGGCCTTCTCCATGTGCAGTACCACTCCCTATATCAAACTCTTCCAACCACAAAGCACTTCTACAAGCTCAAACAGAGCCTGTAGAGATTAAAGAGCAATAAACCTTCAAGTTGCTGATGGTCCATTTAAATAACACGAACTGACATCACAATCTGCCTACTCTGCATACATCTGGTGCATGCTCCTTACGCCCGCGCTAACACCCTCACCAAGCTTATGTTCAGTGTGGGCCATGCTGGGAGTGTTCACACATAGAACAGATGGCATTTTGGTACCCATAGCATCAAAACTACTAGTGCTAGAGCCCAATTTCACAGTCAACGCATATAGCCAATGGTATTAAACAACATGAAGAGAAACACATCTAGAAATTGCCATGACATGCATTCCTACACTATAATAAAGGGGAGATAGTGGCATCATGGTAATATCACTGGACTGTAATCCAGAGGCCCAGACTTATGCCCTGGGGACATGGATTCAAATCCCACCATGGTAGTGGGTAGAATTTTGAATTCATTAATTAAAAATCTGGAGTTGAAAGTTAGTCTCAGTAATAGTTCCATGAAACTATCAATTGTTGTAAAAACTTATCTGGTTCACTAATGTCCTTCAGAGAAGGAAATCTGCTGTCCTTACTTGGTCTGGCCTAGATATGGCTACAGACGAACAGCAATGTGGCTGACTCTTAACTGCCCTCTGACAATGGCCTATCAAGCCTCTCAGTTGCTGACCTTGCCAGTGATGCTCATATCTTATGAAAGAATTTTTTAAAAATCCTCTGTCTGTGCTTTGAGAAGGCATTAACCCATCTGTCAAATAGGGTTCATAAAGTATGTATTTCATTGAAATCTTATTATGTGCTTGCAGTACCAGCTAACCCTGTGGATGATGCAGTGTTGGATATTTCAATGTCAAAGGTATCACAATGACTGCTATTTTATAAATAGCATCACACATAGAGAAAGGAGCTATCACCTTTGGCCAACTTGCAAAACGCGCATGGAATAACATCAAGCTGACCCTTAGGACCAAGCTGATGGTTTATAAGGCTTGTGTTCTCAGCACCTTGCTGTACGGCTGTGAAACATGGGTTACTTACAGCTACCAGGAAAAGAAGCTCAATAATTTCCATCTTCGCTGTCTGCGGCGTGTTATGGGTATATCCTGGCAGGACAAAATCACAAATGTGGCAGTCCTCTCAAAGGCAGAGCTCCCAAATGTGTTGGCACTAATTAAACAGAGGCAGCTTCGGTGAATCGGACATGTCCACAGGATGGAAGATGGTCGCATACCCAAGGACCTTCTGTATGGTAAGGTAGCCGGGGTCGGATAATCAGTGGGGCGCCCAAAGCACCCCTTCAAGGATGCTTGCAAGAGTGACATGACGGCCCTAAATGTCAACCATCACACTTGGGAGTCACCAGCTGGCAAAAGAGGGAAATGGCGACACATCTTGTGGACTGGTGTGCACTACCATGATGGCCAGTTGCTACAGCAGCTTTGCAACAGGCGCCAACATCTAAAACAACAACTCACAGCGTCACTTGGCAGCTTCACATGCAGCACTTATGGCAGAACCTGCCTCTCAAGGATCGGCCTTCACAGCCATCAACAAAGGTGCACCAAGAGAAGGCACCCCACCTAAATGGATTGTTTACTGCATGTCCATCATCTTCCGTAGATGGAAGGATGCCAACCATATAAATAGCAACACCTAAGAATAGGTGGGTATAGACCTTAGAGATTTAAAAGATACTAATGGGTGAAGAAGTTGCTGGCTGTCTGCTGCTTAACACGGATGCCATTGGGAATGTGTAGGTCTGCACTCACTAGGCTTCGGCCTGCACTTTGCTGCCAATCTTGACATCTGACATTGCCAGCTCTGTGGCCTGCTCCTGTTAAGGGATCAGCTGTCTAATATTAAGTATGCTCCCTCTGGTGCCCTGCCTTTCATGGGAAAGTTTCTCCTGAACCAAGATTAGGTGCATACGGTCAGGCTAATATTTGAGGGCTGTCCCAGGTGGCAACAGATAGCTGACGTAATAGATCTGTTGATAGCACCCAGTTAACATGAAGAAAGAGTTTTTAAGTCTCTGTGTATAAGAAATTCCTGTAAGGATAGTTACTAACACATATTGCAAGATGCAGTCAATGAAACCACAGTCCAGTAAAAAGAACTTGGGTAGGATGTCATATTAGAAAGGAAGAACTTGCATTTATATAGCCCCTTTCATAATTTCAGGGCATCCCAAAGTGCTTCTAACCAATTAAGTATTTTTGAAGTGTAGCTAATTTTGCTTTGTCGGAGAAACGTAGCAGCCAATTGGCAAACAGCAAAGTTTCACAAACAACAATGAGGTAAATGATCGGATAACTTGTTTTAGTAATGGTGGGTGAGGGTGAGGGGTGAATGTCGGCCAGGAAATTAAGAGAACTCTTCTGTTATTCTTCAATATTGCCATGGGATCTTTTACAACCACCTAAGAAAGTAGACAGAGCCTTGGCCTAACGCCTCCTCCAAAAGACAGGATCGCACTGAGCTATCAGTGTAGATTATGTGCTCAAAATCTCTGGAGTGGGGCTTGAACCTTCTGGCTCAGAAATATGAATACTATCAGTGAGCTAAGGCTGACCTTGTTGGTTATGCCTTTTGCCCTTATCTGGCCATTCAACATTATTCCCATATTGGTCTGCAGTTCTGAGGCATTCAGTGCCACTGTCTCCTCCCTCCACTTGGCTCTTAACACATTTTTCTGAGCTCTCCTCCCACAAGTACCCAGCAGCCACTCTCTCCTGCTGCATTTCATGCAGGGTCTGCAGGGCAGATTCATTGAAGTTTTGGGCTGTTTTCTATCTCCTTTGAATTGCCTGCCCCCTTTTTTGGGGTCCTCTGCCTACTTGTCCAATAGAAGACAGGGGGAGCAAAATTGGATTGCCCCTGAAATCAGGCATGAGGATTGCAATGTGCGATTACCCCGCACTAGTTCAACTTGATGCAAACAGCATGCCAACTTTGTGCTGTCTGCTAATTGCAATGATTGTGGTATGCAGCCCAGTGCCGAACATGCTGCTGAGTAGTTGCTCACCTCAGCAGGCCCAAGTTCATGTGAGGCTAGCACCATTTAAAGCTAGTCTGCACTACTTAAAGCAAAACCATACCCCTTAAAAGGAGAGGTGCATTCTGCCTACAGCAGGGACTGAAACAGGTTGTAAAAGAGTGGAAGACCTGGAAGAAACTACAAAAATAGTGCAAAAGGCCAGAGTGTGTGCACTAAGTGTTGTGATATTGCCTTAATGGGATATATAAATAGTGAGTGTGCATCATCACTACATCATCTATTTCATACAGCATGTGACAGAGCCGTAGGAGCTGTGTTGATTCCGAGTAAAATGTGCATGCAAGTGTAACTTGTATGTAGTATTGTGCATCTTCAATAAAAAGAACTCAAAGTATTTGTTCCCATTCATCAGTGTGTGATTGGTAAGTTTGTGTGAAGAGCCCAGTAACACAAAATGGTTGCAGCAGTGTGTTTTTGAAGACCATGCTGCAGAAGTAAAATTGAAGCAAAACAGTGAAGATCAGAGTCTTGGTGATTGGCTTCAGTGCAGAGATCACAGAGTGGAGCCAGTCCGTAGATCGGGAGAAGCCAGAAAAAAGGAAATTGGGACAACACAAGCAGTCTGCTACAAAAACGGAAGCAGTACAGTGAGAAACTGGGAGGTAGACATACCGTCGAAGATCTGTGCTCGAAAAAGCAGTAACTGACTAGCAGGATAACCAGATTGATGGTCAGTAAGAATATAAAGTCACTTTGGAATCGGGCTGAAAGGTTGCAAAGCCACTGGGGCATCGTGGTGTGGTTCCCGGTGAAAACAGCTTTGTGGGCGGGGCCAAAGCACACAATATAGGCGACAGCACCACAGAACCACAGCGATACAGAGCCTGAGGCTGGGTGTGGTGAAGACTCAAGCTGCTGGCACAGCAGTTCTGCAGTACTCTTTAGTATTTCCATTGAAGGAAACCCAACCCACAGTAAAGCAGAAGGATCCTTGAGCAGCAAGGAGCATCGGAACGATGATTACTAAATTTCCCATCGTGAACTGGAAGGCCACAGATGTCCTATCCAAGTTTAAGCTTTCTCGCCAGAAAATGGAATCACGTTTCTTGGATTTATCCATCGCTGAACCTGACAGACAGGCAGTGAAGATTAAAATAGCCATTGGAAATAAGGGACTCCATCAAATTTGTACATCCAATCTATCCAATGCAGATCAAAAAGACCTGGTGAAGCTCTAGAATACACTGGAAGATCAATTCAGTGGTAAGGTGAATTACAGGATCCACCATTTAGAGTTAATGGCATTCAGACAACAGCCTAAGGAGTCAATTGATCAATTTATAAGCCAATGCCTTGATAAGGACCGAGACTGTGAGTTCTCTGAAGTGGAGTTGTCAGAGAGAATCATGGAACTGGTCATTGCTTCAAAGCCAATCAAAGCCTTCCAGAGAGACCTATTGGAAAAAAAGAAAAGGCATAATATCGACACCCTGTTGAAAGACGGTAGAAAGTATGAAGCCATTGTGGCAGGAAGGCAACACTTGCAAGCTTTGGGTGTGGCTATGACTATGGATGAAGTGGCCAAGGCACCAAAACAGAGTAAATGCTGTGGGCAGTGCCTGATATGAACCATGAGGTTCAAGACAACCTAAGACCCTTTTGGCCATATAGGGATGAGTTAGGTATCTCAAGAGGAGTAATACCGAAAGGAAGGCAGGTTCTGATTCCTGAATCTCTTCATCAGGATATATTTTCGCAACTGCATCAAGGCCATATGGGCATTGAGTGAACGAGACGCCTGGCAAGGGGAACTGTGTACTGGCCTGGGATTAACTGCGTTATCGAGAGAGCTGTGAGGATGTGCAAGATGTGCCAAACGCATCAGCCAAACCAGCACAAGGAACCATTACACCCTCATGAGGTCCCATCGCATCCCTGGTCGAGGATTGCAATGAATCTGTTCATCATTCGTGGTGACGATTTCCTCTTAATCACAGATTACTTTTCAAAATTCACAATCATCAGACAGTTGAGGGATACATCGAGCACATCTACAGCAAATACAATGAGTGCTATATTTAGTCTTTTTGGTCCACCAGAGCAGCTTGTATCAGATGAGGACTTTGATAGGGTGACATATAGATGGAGGCTGATGGACATGCATGAAGAATTGTTTGGTGCATTGGCAGGCCATCCAGAAAGCCTACTGTCACTGTCAAGGACCATGATGGAGCCTGACTCCAAACTGGCACAGGGCTTTGTGCAGAGCTTGGAGCCCATCCTGGCCAGCATGGAAGTGGTGGCCAAAACCTTGAGAATATGTGACCCAGCCATCATGCAGCACCTGATGGTCGATGCCTCAGCTTCCATTCCAGCACAAGCAGAAGCCACCCAGACTCTGGGTGCTGCAATGGAAGCTCAGACTGAGGTCATGAAATCTCAGGTTGTTGTCATGCAAGCCCAACTTGGTGCCATGCAGGCTTAGACTGCTGCCATCATGGCTGTAGACACCAGTGTTCAAAGGGGCTTTCGGAGTCTCACAGTCATCCAGCAATCTGTCCTCAAATGGATTACTGGGATTGTTGAGGCACCGTCCCTCCAGGTGAGTGACAGTGGCTCCATGGAGCATAATCCTGCTGTCCACCCTCAGGATGACAGCAATTGTCCTCCTACCACGGCCACTCAACTAATGCCCTTACTGTTGCCTGTAGCCAGCCAGCCCAGACTGCTGCCCATGCCGAGGTAGAGCAGTCTGAAACTGAGCTTTCTAGGCCCAGAGCTGCTTGAGAGCATCCTGAAAGGCCATCTACTGTCTCCCCCAGTGAAAGTTAATAGCCTTCTGCCAGCCTTGCTGCAGCCACTGAGATATCACTGCATCGGAGCACTAGGCCAGGAAAAGGGACCTGCAAGACTGGCACTAAGGGAATGTGCAAGGGTGATTAGTTGACTTTTGTATGGAATATTGGATGGATTGTTTGATAAAGTTGATATAGAATGGTTGTTTTGTGGTGGCTTTTATTTCAGGATTGTGGCCAAGAGGGTGCTGTGATGATCTGTAATAGAGGGATGCTAAGGTGTGGAAATGTTGAACAATAGGAATCTGGGGTTTTATTCACAGCAACTGGAGTTGAACGCTGTGCTCACAGACAGCCTGTCCAGATATGCCAGCTGAGTCCTCCCTTCATCCTGCTCCTCTTCCTCTTCCTCCTCCTCCTCCTGAGGCATTCGCCAAATCCATGGTGGCAATGCCTGTGCTCCCATGATGGCCAGGTTGTGGAGGATGCAACAGACCAACACAAATGGAGACACCCTCTCCGGGGAGTATTGAAGGGCCCTCCAGAGTGGTTGAGGCAACGGAACCATTGCTTCAGCATCCCAATCATCTCCTCTATTATGTTCCTTGTAGTAGCTTGACTCTCATTATATGAGTGCTGGCCATAAGTGATTGGGTTATGGAGGGGAATTATGAGCCAGGTGTAGAACAGATAGCCCTTGTCGCTGAGTAGCCACCCTTGGGTTCAACATGGTGGCTGCAAGATTGATGGAACAGCAGACTGGTGCAGGATGGAATGCATCATGACTGTTGCCAGGATAGTGGGCATTCACCAGCATCATGTATGGGGGTGGTCACATACCATCTGTTCATAGAGTGAGTGATAATCTTTGCGGTTTGCAGTTGATGGCACCCTGCATCATAGGGAAGCCAGCTGTCCCGGTGAAGCCATGTGCGCACTCCTCCTGCTTCTCTCTGTTCAGAGAGAAGACAATGATGCCTCCTCTACAGGTATACAGAGCCTCTGTCACCTTCTGGACGCATAAAGGATGGTGAACTGTGCGATGTTAGTTATGCCCCCTGTTCCAGCCTAGAAGGATCTGCTTGCAAAAAATCTGAGGGTTATGCATACTTTCACGACTACTGACTGCACCATTCTTGCAAATTTTACTCTATCTCCAAGAAGTGTTTCTTATTGTACAACTTGTAGCTGTTATTTGTATTTTCATATTTTAATCACGTGAGATTTTACTTCATGTGGATATACATTTTTTGCAGAAGCAAGTGGATTCAAATCTACGATTTTTAGGCAGAATAAAATTATAAGAACATATAAGGAGCAGGAATAGGCCGTTTGTACCTCCAAGCCTGCTCCATCATTCAATAAGATCATGTCTGATCTTCTACCTCAACTCCACCTTCCTGCATTATCCCCGTACACCTTGGGCTGGAGTTTTATTATGGAGGTGGGAAACAGGAACCAGGTCTGGTTTTGGGTCTGAAACCTGCCTCTCTGGGAAGCTGATTCAGATTGCAATTTTCTAGTGGAAAAGCCCTTAATTGGTATGGAGCCGGTTTCTTGTCCTCTTAGAGCAGTGGGATTGAAAATGGCAGTGGGTCAGATCAAGTGAGGGGCTCATGTAGATTCCACGGCAGCCATTACTGAAGCTGCTGTTTGTCCTGAGGGAGAGATCTGCCTTCCACAGCACCAGAGAGAAGTGAGATGTTACAGGATTGCTGGAGGCCTGGCACTAGAGGCAAGGCAAACTCTCGCTTCATCGATGCCAAATGCCAACCTTGATCTAATACCGCTGGCCGTGAGGGAGGGGAGGGAGGTCATCTTCCCAAAGGGTGGAACAAACAGGCCACCTTTTTGTACAACATGGGCACCTCTCTGTTCAGTGTTATCCCCCTCTGCTCCTCTTCCTTCTTCTCTTTTACCTCCTGCTCCTCCCCCAATGAGCTACCTCCTTCTAGGGCCCCACTGACTTCAAGTTCCACACCTATCTGGAGGGCCATGTTATGGAGAATGCAGCAAACTACCACAATGGCAGAGACCTTTGCAGAAGGGTATTGGAGGGTGCCACTCCACCAATCCAGGACAAAGCAGCCCACTTGATTGGCACCCCATCCACAAACATTCACTCCCTCTACCACCGACGCACAGTGGCAGCAATGTGTACCATCTACAAGATCCAGTGCAGGAATGCACCAAGCTTCCTTAGACAGCACCTTCTAAACCCATGTCCTCTACCACCAAGAAGGACAAGGGCAGCAGATGCATGGGAACACCATTACCTACAAATCTCCTCCAAGTCACACACCATCCTCAATTGGAACTATATCGCCATTCCTTCACTGTTGCTGGGTCAAAATCCTGGGACTTCCTTCCAAACAGCACTATAGGTGTACCTATCCCTCATGGACTGCAGCAGTTCAAGAAAGCAGCTCACGACCAACTTCTCAAGGACAATTAGGGATGGGGCAATAAATGTAGGCCTAGCCAGCGACACCCACATCTCACGAACAAATGAATTTTTTTAAATCCACGCACCGGGATCGCATATTCAGAAACCCAATTTAGGTCTGAGATGAGGAGGAATTTCTTCACTCAGAAGGTGGTGAACCTTTGGAATTCTCCAGAGGGCTGTGGAGGTCCCAGTCATTGAGTATATGCAAGACAGTGTTCGATAGATTTATAGATATTAAAGATATCAAGGGATATGGGGATGGTGTGGGAAAATAGCATTGAGGAAGATCAGCCATGATCTAGTTGAGTGGCGGAGCAGGCTCAAGGGGCTGAATGGCCTACTGCTGTTCCTAATTCTTATGTTTCTCTGTCTGGGGCTCCCGTAGAGGGTCAATTGCCACATCTTCAAGGGATTTCCCTTTTCCCCTTAGATCCATCCATGTGCTTTTGGGGATGGAGTGAAGTACCAAGGCAGCCTAGACTAGCGGAGGATGAAGGAGATATGGCAACTGCCAAGAAAGCGAGCGCACACATGGAGGAAGCTCTTGTTGTGATTGCAGATCAGTTGGATATTGAGGGAATGCAAGCCCTTCCTATTGATGAATCTCACTGGCCATTCATTGGTTGTCTTGATGGCCACATGAGCACATGCGATGATGCCCTGCACCTGGAGGAATCCAGCAATAGAGGTAAACCCAATGCCCTTTGTGCCTGCGCAGGCCCATCCGTGTCAAAGTGGGTGTAGTCCCCCGCCCTCCTGAATATGACATCCATGATCTGCCTGATGGTGTGATGAGCTGCCAATTGCAAGATGCCACCTACGTCCACAGCTGATCCCTGGAATGACCTGGTTGCATAGAAATTCAGGGCGACGGAGACCTTGATAGCTACAGGTAGGGGACTGCCATGAAAGCCGTGAGGCCTCAGATCATTGCAGATCAGAGCACACAGGACCGAGACCATCTGTCTGGATAGACGCAGGCTCCCACAGAACTGGCGTTCTGACATTTGCAGGTAGCTGACTATGGGACTGTGCATCCAATGTCTTGGGTACTGCCTTCCTCCCTTTTCAGCCCCCGTTGTGCTCCTCTGGCCTCCTGCTGTCCAGGAGGTTGCATCTGCCACAGGTCATCCTGGCTGCTCTGTCCAATGTCAGAGTAGCCTGTTCCCATCAGAGCTCCCTCAGTTGGGCTTTGTGCATTCACCAGGCCTTCCACTGGCAATCCCAGGTGCCCAAGTGTTGCCAGCCACCTCACATCCCTCTCCGGTTTCCTACCACACACCACTGAGAAAAGCATGTCTTACAGTTGCAGTAATATCCACTGTGGCATTTTCGAAGCAGCTGAGCTTGTTTTCGGGCCTATGCAGTCGTTTAATCAGCCCATCCCATAGCCCCCGGCTGTGTTCTTATCTTGAATATCCTGTCGTGTTCCTCCCATGGCATCATCCACATTCCCAGCCTTTAAAAATTAAAAACTGCTGCTGACAAGCCTGTCAATGAGCTCTTCAATGAGCTCAGCAGGCAATTAATTGGAGGCGGTTTCCAAGCCATTCCCTCACTGCTGGCATCCTTTAAAAATGGTGTCACATTCCAGAGGTGGCGGCGAACGTGATATTCAAATCGCGCTCGCTTCTGTCCCCACACTCAGTGGGATTTGAAAGTCCAGCCTCTTGATTCCTTTACTACTTAAAAATTTATCAACCTCGATCCTGAATGGACTCAATGACTGAGCATCCACAGCTACTGAGCACTAGATGGTGCTATTCAGGTACAAATTATTAACAAGGTAACTTCTAAACTGGTATTAAGTGGAATCTATTATTGTGTCCCAGCAATGTTGCCAATTAATCATGTAATAAAGCAGACTTCTAAAAACAAATAAAAAATAGTGGAACCCGCTATGATGTAAATGCAAAGGCAAAGAGTGTTGTAGCAATGTTATACAGGCAGCTAGACATTAGGAACAATTTCAAAAGACTGAAGCTATAATATTTTATAAATGGAGAGTGAAGGCCAGAGATTAAAACATTAGCAGCATGTATACAAAGTTAGCTGAGTAACAGGAAACAGAGAGGAGTGATGAACAGTTGTTTTTCTGTCTGGAGGAACGTATACAGTGGGGTTCCCCAGAGCTCGGTACTCGGACCACTGTTTTTCTTGATTTTTTTTTATTCATTCATGGGATGTGGGCGTCACTGGCCAGGCCAGCATTTATGCCCATCCCTAATTGCCCTTGAGAAGGTGGTGGTGAGCTGCCTTCTTGAACCACTGCAGTCCATTTGGGGTAGGTACACCCACAGTGCTGTTAGGAAGGGAGTTCCAGGATTTTGACCCAGCGACAGTGAAGGAACGGCGATATAGTTCCAAGTCAGGATGGTGTGTGACTTGGAGGGGAACTTGCAGGTGGTGGTGTTCCCATGTATTTGCGGCCCTTGTCCTTCTAGTTGGTAGAGGTCACGGGTTTGGAAGGTGCTGTCGAAGGAGCCTTGGTGCATTGCTGCAATGCATCTTGTAGATGGTACACACTGCTGTCACTGTACATCGGTGGTGGAGGGAGTGAATGTTTTCGGATGGAGTGCCAATCAAGCGGGCTGCTTTGTCCTGGATGATGTCGAGCTTCTTGAGTGTTGTTGGAGCTGCACCCATCCAGGCAAGTGGAGAGTATTCCATCACACTCCTGACTTGTGCCTTGTAGATGGTGGACAGGCTTTGGGGAGTCAGGACGTGAGTGACTCGCCTCAGGATTCCTAGCCTCTGACCTGCTCTTGTAGCCACGGTATTTATATGGCTACTCCAGTTCAGTTTCTGGTCAATGGTAGCCCCAGGATGTTGACAGTGGGGGATTCAGCGATGGCAATGCTGTTGAATGTCAAGGGGAGATGGTTAGATTCTCTCTTGTTGGAGATGGTCATTGCCTGGCACTTGTGTGGCGCAAATGTTACTTGCCACTTATCAGCCCAAGCCTGGATATTGTCCAGGTCTTGCTGCATTTCTACATGACTGCTTCAGTATCTGAGGAGTCATGAATGGTGCTGAACATTGTGCAATCATCAGCCAACATTCCCACTTCTGACCTTATGATTGAAGGAAGGTCATTGATGAAGCAGCTAAAGATGGTTGGGCCGAGGACACTACCCTGAGGAACTCTTGCAGTGATGTCAAGGAGCTCAAATGATTAACCTCCAACAATCGCAACCATCTTCCTTTGCGCGAGGTATGACTCCAGCCAGCGGAGAGTTTTCCCCCTGATTCCCATTGACCTGAGTTTTGCTAGGGCTCCTTGATGCCATATGCCTTTATGTCAAGGGCAGTCACTCTCACCTCCCCTCTTGAGTTCAGCTCTTTTGTCCATTTTGAACCAAAGCTGAGTGGCCCTGGCGGAACCCAAACTGAGCATCACTGAGCAGGTTATTGCTAAGCAAGTGCCGCTTGATGGTACTGTTGATGACACCTTCCATCACTTTACTGATGATTGAAAGTAGGCTGACGGGGCGGTAATTGGCCAGGTTGGACTTGTCCTGCTTTTTGTGTACAGGACATACGTGGGCAATTTTCCACATTGCAGGGTGGATGCCAGTGCTGTCGTTGTACTGGAACAGCTTGGCTAGGGGCGCGGCAAGTTCTGGAGAACAGGTTTTCAGTACTATTGCTGGAATATTGTCAGGGCCCATAGCTTTTGCAGTATCCAGTGCCTTCAGTCGTTTCTTAATATCACGCGGAGTGAATCGAATTGGCTGAAGTCTGGCATCTGTGATGCTGGGGACTTCAGGAGGAAGCCGAGATGGATCATCAACCCAGCACTTCTGGCTGAAGATTGTTGCAAATGCTTCAGCCTTATCTTTCGCACTGATGTGCTGGCCGCCCCCATCATTGAGGATGGGGATATTTGTGGAGCATCTCCTCCAGTTAGTTGTTTAATTGTCCATCACCATTCATGGCTGGATGTGGCAGGACTGCAGAGCTTAGATCTGATCCATTGGTTATGGGATCGCTTAGCTCTGTCTATCGCATGCTGCTTACACAGTTTGGCACGCAGATAGTCCTGTGTTGTAGCTTCACCAGGTTGACACCTCATTTTGAGGTATGCCTAGTGCTGCTCCTGGCATGCCCTCCTGCACTCTTCATTGAACCAGAGTTGGTCTCCTGACATGATGGTAATGGTAGAGTGGGGGATATGCCAGGCCATGAGGTTACAGATTGTGGTTGAGTACAATTCTGCTGCTACTGGTGGCCCACAGCGCCTCATGAATGCCCAGTTTTGCATTGCTAGATCTGTTCAAAATCTATCCCATTTAGCACGGTGATAGTGCTACACAACACGTTGGACGGTATCCTCAATGTGAAGGCGAGACTTCGTCTCCACAAGGACAGTGCGGTGGTCGCTCCTACCAATACAGTCATGGACAGAAGCATCTGCGGCAGGCAGATTGGTGAGGACGAGGTCAAGTATGTTTTTCCCTCGTGTTGGTTCCCCCACCACCTGCCGCAGACCCAGTCTAGCAGTTATGTCCTTTAGGACAGCTCGGTCAGTAGTGGTGCTACCTAGCCACTCTTGGTGATGGACATTGAAGTCCCCCACCCAGAGTACATTTTGTGCCCTTGCCACCCTCAGTGCTTCCTCCAAGTGCTGTTCAACATGGAGGAGTACTGAGTCATCAGCTGAGGGAGGGCGGTAGGTGGTAATCAGTAGGAGGTTACCTTGCCCATGTTTGACCTGATGCCATGAGACTTCATGGGGTCCGGAGTCGATGTTGAGGACTCCCAGGGCAACTCCCTCCCTACTGTATACCACTGTGCCACCACCTCTGGTGGGTCTGTCCTGCCAGTGGGACAGGACATACCCGGGGATGGTGATGGCAGTTTCTGGGACATTGTCTGTAATGTATGATTCCATGAGTATGACTATGTCAGACTGTTGCTTGACTAGTCTGTGGGACAGCTCTCCCAACTTTGGCACAAGCCCCCAGATGTTAGTAAGGAGGACTTTGCAGGGTCGACATGGCTGGGTTTGCCGTTGTCGTTTCCGGTGCCTAGGTTGATGCCAGGTGGTGCGTCCGGTTTCATTCCTTTTTATTTACTTTGTAGCGGTTAGGTACAACTGAGTGGCTTGCTCGGCCATTTCAGAGTTAATCACATTGCTGTGGGTCTGGAGTCACTTGTAGGCCAGACCAGGTCAGGGCAGCAGATTTCCTTCCCTAAAGGACATTAGTGAACCAGATGGGTTTTTGCAACAATCGACAATGGTTTCATGGCCAGATTTATTAATTAACCAGTCCAGTGACAATACCATGACGCCACCGCCTACCCCATATATTAATGACTTAGACTTAGACTCTATGGCAGCGAGGCCTAGACAACGTATGTCAGCCAAGAGCGACGTCTCAATTCATTCCATCTTCGCTGCCTCCGGAGAATACTTGGCATCAGGTGGCAGGACCGTATCTCCAACACAGAAGTCCTCGAGGCGGCCAACATCCCCAGCTTATACACACTACTGAGTCAGCGGCGCTTGAGATGGCTTGGCCATGTGAGCCACATGGACGATGGTAGGATCCCCAAAGACACATTGTACAGCGAGCTCACCACTGGTATCAGACCTACCAGCCGTCCATGTCTCCGCTTTAAAGACGTCTGCAAACGTGACATGAAGTCCTGTGACATTGATCACAAGTCATGGGAGTCAGTTGTCAGCGATCGCCAGAACTGGCGGGCAGCCATAAAGGCGGGGCTAAAGTGTGGCGAGTCGAAGAGACTTAGCAGTTGGCAGGAAAAAATACAGAAGCGCAAGGGGAGAGCCAACTGTGTAACAGCCCCGACAAACAAATTTTTCTGCAGCACCTGTGGAAGAGCCTGTCACTCAGAATTGGCCTTTATAGCCACTCCAGGCGCTGCTCCACACACCACTGACCACCTCCAGACACTTACCCATTGTCTCTCGAGATAAGGAGGCCAAAGACTAGACTTGGGTGTATAGGCACAATTTTGAAATCTGCAGATGACACAAAACTTGGATGCATAGAGAACTGTGAGGAGAATAGTGATAGACTTCAAGAGGATATATACAGGCTGGTAGAATTGGCAGACACCTAGCAAATGCTTTTTAATGCAGAGAAGTGTGATTCATTTTTGGAGAAAGAACAAGGAAAGGCAATATAACCTAAAGGGTACAATTCTAAAGTGGGTGCAGGAGCAGAGGGACTTGGGTTATATGTGCACATATTGTTGAAGTAGGCAGAGCAGGTTGAGGAAGTGGTTATAAAGCCATACAGGATCCTGAGCTTTATAAATAGAGGCATAGAGTGCAAAAGGAAGTTATGATGAACCTTTATAAAACAATGGTTCAGCCTCAACTGGAGTATTGTGTCCAATTCTGGGCACCGCACTTTATGAAGGATGTGAAGGCATTAGAGAAGGTGCAGAAAAGATTAGCGAGAATGGTACCAGGGATGAAGAACTTCAGTTAAGTGGATAGATTGGAGAAACTAGGGTGGTTCACCTTACAAAAGAGAAGATTGAGAGGAAATTTGACACAGATATTCAAAATCATGAGGGGTCTTGACAGATTAGCAAGAGAGAAAGTGTTCCCATTGGAAAAGAGTCGAGAACCTGAGGACACTGATTTAAAGTGATTGGCAAAAGAACCAACAGCAACATGAGGAAAACCTTTTTCACGCAGCAAGTGGTTAGGATCTGGGATGCACTGCCTGAAAGGGTGGTGGAGGAAAATTCAAAAGTGGCTTTCAAAAGGGAATTAGTTATGCAAGGGAAAGAATTACAGGGCTACAGGGAAAGGACAGGAGAGTGGGACTAGCTAAATTGCTCTTGCAGAGAACCAGCATGGACTCGACGGGGCCAAATGGCCTCCTTCCATGCTGTAATCATTCTATGATGCTATGTTTAAGCGACTATGTAATTCACACTTTAGGCTGATCAGCTCATTTTTACTTTAATTTTACTTTTTTTCAAGACCCTGTAAAATGTCTTAAAGTAGATTTATACTGCAGTGGCCAGCAGGCTTTATATGAAGTTGAAAAAGGATGAATATCACTGAATCTACTTCGTAAAATGTATTGTAGTGAGGCAGTCAAATGATAGCATAGTCAAATATGAACAAACGGACATACAAATTAGGAGGAGTAGGCCATTCGGTCCTTCGAGTCTCCTCTGCCATTTGATAAGATCCTGGCTGATCTGATTGTGGCCTCAACTCTACTTTCTTGTCTACCCACTATACCCTCACATATGTTATCAATTTGTCAAATATATTTAATTTTGTTTTACTTATATTGGCTAGTAGTAGGGAAATCTCAATGAGGTCAGGCCCATATGCCACTAATATGTATAAATAGGGCCACAAAGCATTAAACACAGTGACACAGATAGGTGATTTAGCCCCTTGAGTTGTTCCATTATTCAATGAGATCATGGTTGGTTTGTAACCTAACTTCCTATCCCTGCTTTTGCTCAATATTCCTTAATACCTTTGGTTAATAAAAATTTATCAATATCAGATTTAATATTAACAATTCACCTAGCATGTGACCTAGTGGAAGAGAATTGGAAACTTCTACCATCCTTTGCATATAAAATTATTTCCTAACTTCACTCCCGAAAGGCTATGTCTCCTAGTCCTAGGCTCCCCAACCACTGGAAATAGTTTCTCTCTATCTACACTACAGGTTCCCCATAATATCTTGAAAATTTAGATCAAATCACCCCTTAATCCTCTAAATTCCAGGGAATACAACCCTAGTCTGTATCATCAATCTTTATAATATAGTTTGGCGTGCAGGTATCATTCTGGTAAACCCAAGCAATGCTGCGCTCCCTTCAAGGCCAATATATCCTTCCTAAAGCATGGTGCCCAGAACTGAGCACAGTCCTCCAGGTGTGGCCTAGCCAGGGCTTTATATAGCTGTAGCATCACTTCTATCCCAGCATTCCATTAGCCTTTTTGATTATTTTTTCTGTACCTGACCAGAACATTTTAATGATTTATAGACCAGGATCCTTTTCACCATTTACAAAGTACTCTAATCTATCATTTTTAGGTCCAAAGTGGATGACCCCACACTTGACTATATTGAAATCCAGTTTTCACAGTGTTGCCCATTCGTTAAAATATTCATATCTCTTTGTAATTTTATCCTCCCATCCACACTACTTACAATGCCACCTATCTTTGTGTCGTCAGCAAACATGAATATGTGACTCTCTGATCGGGCATTGAAGTTATTCATAAATATAGCAAATAGTTCAGTTCCCAACACAGATCGTTGTGGGACACCACTAGTCACATTCCGCCAATTAGAGTATCTGCCCATTATCCCTGTCTGTCTCCTGCTGTTCAACCAATTTGCTAACCAAGTCAATAATTCCATGAGCTTGAATTTCGGCTAGCAGTGTCTTATGAGTTGCTTTGACTAAATCAGCCAAGTCGCATCATGTGAAGTACAGTTTTAAAACAAAATGAGCATTAGTATAACCAATATAAAATAACATCTAGAAAGTTTAGAAGGGAGAGGGAGGAGGATGTCCATTGGGTAATGAGAAGCTTTTTGTGTTGGCTGATGCAACAAAAATGAGATCCGTGGAGTTCAGTTGACTGAAGATCTCAAACAGGTTTATTAAAGCTAACAAGTATATACAGTGCAGAGCTTGGTGTTACAGTTATAAAGTGAGACTGGCACGTAGTCACATGACCACATCTTGGTACTTAGCTCAGTAGCATACTAAGATCTTAAAGGGACATCCCCCTTCTTTCCAAAGATAAGTCTCGTATGCTGAAAATAAAAATACATAAAATTAGATAACATCAATATTATTTACACATGGATAGAGATTATGAACTTTACAAGTATAGAGGCTCAAAAGTCTATATATCGTCTTGGTGGTTTGACAAATCTTGCTCGGGGAGTTTGCGTTTCATTTGTTGCTGTTCTTTTTGAAGTTTCTCTCTCTCTGCATTCAGTTTCTGTTGCTCTGCCTTCAGCCCGCTAACATACTCTATTGCTTTTCTCAAGATGACCTCTTTTGGGGCGTTGTCATTCTTGGAAAGTTCCACCACCTCATCTCGAAGAGCCAACAGACAATGCTTCAACACATTTCTCCTCTGCCTCTTCAGGATATTGCGTGTCCTTCGCCTCTCCTTATCCTCCGCATCTGAAAGTTTGGGGCTCAAAGCTGAGGATGTGTTGGGGGAAGATTATGTGGTCTCATGGAGATACCTACCCATTCTGGCTCATTGTGGTGCTAGCAGTTCTCTATAGAGCAGAAGTGAAGGTGTGGTTTTGTTGCTGGGTTTCCAGACTGCACTGTTTGATGCTGGTCAGAGTCTGCAAGCGGGTTCCGGTCCTTGGATATTTACCCTTGGCAATGCTCCTGTGGATGGTTATGATGTTGAGGTCCTTTCACCCTGGGAGTCCTATCACCGTTGGTCTGCTCATGTCTACTAGGGAGAACGCTTGTGGTTTCCACGCCAACTTGCCATAGCTGCATTGCATCATTAATGTGCCACTGTATGGGATGGGTGACCCATTGTATGCAGATAACTTGGCAGTTGTTGGTTATATCATTGACTTCCAATGATTCCCATACATATCTTTGAAAATTCAAACTGGTATGATATTTGCACTAGCGCCAGTGCCAATCTTGACCTTGAGTGTGTGTTTGCCAGCTTTCTTTGGGCTCATAGTGGTGAAAGCTTCCAGTTGCTTGATTTCATCGATATGGTGTGTCAGATTCACAATGTGGAATGCTTGCTCATCTTCTGACTGAGACTTGCTCCTACCTGAGTCTTGCCTCAGGTCTGTTTGGCTGTGGACTTCGTTATCAGCTTGTGTTTATGTAGGTCTCTGGCGTTTTCGTTGCTGCTGTCCCCCTGTTGCTGTGCCTGTCTTCTGTTGGCTCATGTCCTACTGTGGCTTCTGGCAGCATCTTCAGAGCCAGAATTCCTGCATAGGCAGGCCCAGTGTCCTTTTGCACTGCATACCTTGCACGGGTCACAAAATGCAGGCCAATTTCACCACGAGTAGGATAGACTGCACTGACCAGACATCTTGCTTGCTCTTTTCAGCCTAGTTATGGTGCCGATACTATTGGTTTCTCCTAGTGCTTGAAGGTGCTGTTGTCCAGCTACAATGGCTTTGTATTTCCTGCCATCTTCCAGCAGTGTGTCAATGCTGTGACCTTCCTTTTTCCCCAAGAGGTCTTTCTGGAATGCTTCAATAGGTGTTGATATAATCACCAGCTCCATTATTTGGTCTGACAGCTCAGCTTCTGAAAAGTCTCATTCGTTACCCTTATTATGGCATCTACTAATGAACTGGTCTATTGATTCCTGTGGCTGTTGCCTGTAGGACATCAATTCTAGGCGGCGAATTCGAAAATTCACTCACAATCGGAGCTGATCTTCCAGCACTTTCCATAGCTTTGCGGATCTTTCTGGTCCTGTTCAGATAATCTAGAGGTATTGATACTGTGCAATGCCTCATTTCCAATTGCTATCATTATTTGTACAGCCTGTTTTTCTGGTTCTACAATTACTTGGGCTGGAATTTTACCCACCCCCGCCCCATAAGAGCGGGCTGGTGGCGTGGAGTCGGAGACTCGGGGGCCCCTTCCCAACCTGCTCCCGCCTCCACCACCATTTTATGGGGGGCGGCGGCGGTGGGAAATGACCTGCCCACCCCAGGCTTTTCAAGGCCCTTAAGTGGCCAATTATGAACATATGAATTAGGAGCAGGAGTAGACCACTTGGCCCTTAGAGCCTGCTCCTCCATTCAATAGGTTCATGGCTGAACTGATTACTCCACATTTCTACCTATCCCCAATAACCTTTCACCCCCTTGCTTATCACAAATCTATCTACCTCTGCCTTAAAAATATTCAAAGACTCTGCTTCCACCACTTTTTGAGGAAGAGAATTCCAAAGAATCACAACCCCCTAAGAGAAAAAATTTCTCCTCATCTCTGCCTTACATGGGCGACCCCTTATTTTTAAACAGTGACCCCTAGTTCTAGGTTCTGCCACAAGGGGAAACAGCCTTTCCACATCCACCCTGTCAAGACCCCTCAGGATCTTATATGTTTCAATCAAGTCACCTCTTACTCTTCTAAACTCCAGCGGGACAAGCCTAGCCTGTCCAATCTTTCCTCGTAAGACAGCCAGCCCATTCCAGGTATTAGTCTAGTAAACATTCTACAGGGGAGATGAGGATTTTTTTTTCAACCAGAGGGTATTGGGGTCCTGAACTCACAGCCTGAAAGGGTGGTAGAGACAGAAAACCTCAACTCATTTAAAGGTGCCTGGATATGCACCTGAAGTGCTGTAACCTGCAGGGCTACAGACCAAATGCTGGAAAGTGGGATTAGGCTGGGTAGTTCTTTTGTCGGCCATGCAGACACGATGGGCCAAATGGCCTCTTTCTGTGCTGTAAACTTTCTATGGTTCTTCTGCGATTCTATGACAGTTCAGGAGACTGAGGGTAAGTCAGTGATAGGTCAGCAGAGTGAGCTGGGAGGCAGTGACAGGTGAGAAGAGTGAGCTGGGAGGCAGTGATATTTTAGGAGATTGAACAGGGAGTCAGTGAAAGGTCAGCCGATTGAGCTGGGAGACATTGATTGGTCGACTGAGTGAGCTAGGAGGCAGAGATAGGTCAGGAGAGTGAGCTGGGAGGCTATGACAGGTTGGTTGAGTGAGCTGGGAGGCAGTGATGGTTAGGATAGGTGGGTGAGAGTCTGTAGCGGATTTGGGAGGTTCGGGTGGGAGGAAGATGGAGGTTAGGATAGTTGGGAAGGTGTGGAAGAGTCAAACATGTTGCAACAGCAAATGGGTAGTGATACTTACAAACTACAGCAATTCAGTGTTAATGACTTTGTTGCAGTTGCTGATTCACAAGTCTATCATTTCAAATGGTCAGCTTGTGGCTAAGATCAGCTGCAGATAGAAACATTCTGATTCACTTAAACAGTTTAACCAATTCATTTAACTGATAAGGAAAGGTGGCAACTCACAAATCAAGGGATTATGTGCTGACATCTCATTCACTTCAGCTGGCTATTTCTCTCATTCACAGTTTATTCTTTTTTAACCTCTACAACAACAACTTACATTTATATAGCCCCTTTAATGTAATAAAACGATCCAAGGTGCTTCACTGGAATGTTATAAAGCAAAGCATTATTATGGCAGATGGCCAAAAGTTTGGTCAAAGAGGTAGGTTTTAAGGGATGACTTAAAGGAAGAAAAAGAGCTGTGAAGTCGGAGAGGTTTAGGGAAGGAATCTCAGAGCTTAGCACCGAGGCAGCTGAAGGCACGGCCACCAGTGGGGAGTGATTAAAATCGGGGATGCTCAAGATGCCAGAATTAGATGAGCGCAGATATCTTGGAGGGTTATGGGGCTGGAGAAGATTACAGAGATAAGGAGGGGTGAGGCCATGGAGGGATTTGAAAACAAGGATAAGAATTTTAAAATCAAGGCTTTGCTTAATTGGGAGCCAATGTAGGTCAGCGAGCACAGCGGTGATGGGTGAACAGGACTTGCTGTGAGTAAGGTCTGGGCAACAAAGTTTTGAATGACCTTATGTTTATGGAGAGTAGAATGTGGGAGACCAACTAGGAGTGCATTGGAATAGTCAAGTCTGGAGGTAATAAAGGTATGAATTAGGGTTTCAGCAGCCGATGAGCCAAGACAGGGGTCAAGTCAGGCAGTGTTACGGAGGTGGAAATAGGCAGTCTTAGTGATGGATATTTGGTTGGAAGCTCATCTTAGGGTCAAATATGACATCAAGGTTGCGTGCAATCTGGTTTAGTCTCAAGCGGTTGCTAGGGAGAGGGATGGCGTTGATAGCTAGGGAATGGATTTTGGAGCGGGGACTCAAGACAGTAGCTTCTGTCGTCGCAATATTTAATTGGAGGAAATTTCTGATTTTCCATTACTGGATGTTGGACAAACAGTCTGATAATTTACATGCAGTGGAAGATTTGAGAGAGGTGGTGGTGAGATAGAGCCGAACATACGAAAACTAACGCTGTGTTTTCAGATAATGTCGCCGAGGGGTAGGACAGATGAGAACTAAGAGGGGGTCAAGGATAGATCCTTGGGGGACACCAGAGGTAACCATGCAGGAACAGGAAGAGAAGTCATTGCTCGTGATACTCTGGCCATGATAATATAGGTAAGAATACAACCAGGTGAGTGCAGTCCCACTCAGCTGGACGACGATGGAGAAGCTTTGGAGGATATTGTGGTCAACTGTGTCAAAGGCTGCAGACAATCAAGAAGCATAAGGAGGGATAAGTTAGCTTTGTCACTGTCACACAGGATGTGATTAGTACCATTTTGATACTGTGGCAGGGGTGGAAACCTGATTGGAGGGATTTAAACATGAAGTTCCAGGAAAGATGTGCACAGATTCTACTGAGAAATTATATAATTAGCCAAAGCTAAAGAGCATTGTGTTTCTAGTTAAAGGGACACCAACATGGGTCAGAATGGCTGAATTGTACATTGATTCCTGAGGCAGCACCAATCAGAGGAATTGAGAGGAATTCTGGGAAGGCTGCCCACCCCCTACCAACAGCCCACCCCCTACCAACAGCCCCCCCCCCCACCCACCCCCGCGCCCCCACCCCCCCCCCCCCCCCCACCAGAGTCTCAGACTCTTACCTTGAGGTCCTGCTGCAGGATCTGAGGAAATGAAGTGAAGTGTTTGCCAAGGACAGGAGGAAGAGGCCAGCCTCTCAAACCAAGCAGGCATGAATGGAAGTGGTGGAAGAAATCAGCAGGAGGGGTGTGAGCCCTTGAACCTGAATACAGTGCCCTAAGCAAGCACAGGGTGATAGGTGAATGGGACTTGCTGTTGGTAAGGATGCAGCAAGCAGAGTTTTGCATGACCTTATGTTTACAAAGGTTAGTATATGGGAGAACAGCCAGGTTTGGAATAGTGAAGTCTAGAGGTAACAAAGGCATAAATCAGGGTTTCAGTAGTAGATGAGCTGATGCAGGCGCAAAGTCAGATGATGTTATGGAGGTGGAAATAAGCAGTCCATATTAAGTTTGAGAGCAACAAACTCCAGTCTCAAACAAGAATCTTAAACTTAAACAAAGCCAAATACATAGGTATCAGAAGAGAGCTGCCTAAGGTTGATTGGGTAAATAGACTGAAAGGTTTGGTGCTAAATAAACAGTGGGAAATATTTAAAGAACCAATTCAAAACGTTCAACAAAATACATTCAATTAAAAGATATAAACTCAGTGAGAAAGATCCATCCATTTCTTATTAGGAAAGTTAAGGATAGTATTAGATTAAAAGAAGAGGCTTATGATGTTGCAAAGAATATTGGTAAGCTGAGGAATGGGGAAGTTTTAGAAACCAGCAGAAGGTGACCAAAAAGATAATAAAAAGGGAAAAAAATAGAATGAGAGTAAACTATCCAGGAATATAAAAACAAATTGTAAGAGCTTTTACAAGCATTTAAAAAGGAGGAGAGTAGCCTTAGAGGCAGAGACAAGAGAAATTATCATAGAGAATGAGGAAATGGCAGAGATATTAACAAATATGTTGTGTCTGTCTTCACGGTAGAAGACACAAATTACATACCAGAAATAGGAGGTAACCAAGGGACTAATAAGAGTGAAGAACTTAAGGTAATTAAAACAAACAGACAAAAACTGTTGGTGAAACTTAAGGGACTAAAAGTCAGCAAATTCCCAAGACCCAATGGCCTATATTGTAGGGCTCTAAACAAGGTAACTGCAGAGATAGTGGATGCACTGTTATGATTTTACAAAATTCCCTAGCCAGTGGATTGGAAGTTAGCAAATGTAACTCTGTTATTCAAGAAAGGAGGGAGAGAAAAAACAGGGAACTACAAGCCAGTTAGCCTAACATCAGTCATTGGGAAAATGCTGGAATCTATTATTAAAGAAGTCTTAACTACGCACTTAGGAAATCATAGTATGATCAGACAAAGTCAACATGGTTTTACAAAAGGGAAATCATGTTTGTCAAATTTATTAGAGTTTTTTGAGGATGTAACTGGTTGGGTCGTTAAAGGGGAGTCAGTAGATGTAGTATACTTGGATTTTCAAAAGGCTTTCGATAAGGTGCCACACAAAAGGTTAATATGTAAGATAAGGGCTCATGGAGTTGGGGGTAATATATTAGTATGGATGGAGGATTGGTTAACACAGAGGAAGGAGATAAACGGGGTCTTTTCAAGTTGGTAGGCTGCAGCAAGTGGAATGCCGCAAGTATCTGTGCTGGGGCCTCAGCTATTTACAATCTGTATTAATGACTTAGATGAAGAAATGGAGGGTAATGTATCCAAGTTTGCTGATGATACAAAGCTAGGTGAGAATGCAAGCTGCGAGAAGGACACAAAGAGACTGCAAAGAGATGTCAACAGGTTAAGTGAGTAGGCAGCAAGGTGGCAGATGGAGTATAATGTGGGGATGTGTGAGGTTATTCAGTTTGGTCATAAGAATAGAAAAGCAGAATATTTTTTCAACTTCTAAACATTGATGTTCAGAGAGGCTTGGGTGTACTCGTACAAGGAACACAGAAAGTTAACATACAGGTACAGCAAGCGATTAGGAAGGCAAATGTCATGTTGGTCTTTATTGCAAGGGGATTGGAGTACAGGAATAAGGAAGTATTGCTACAATTGTACAGGGCTTTGGTGAGACCACACCTGGAGCTCTGTGTAGTTTTGGCCTCCATATTTAGGGAAGGATCCTTAAAGATGGTACAGCAAAGATTCCTAGGATGAGACAATTGTTCTATGTAAATTGGGCCTATACTCTTTTGTGTTTAGAAGAATGAGAGGTGATCTCATTGAAACATAGGGGCTTGACAGAGTCATAGAGTCATGGGGGGAGTTTTCTGCTCTCCCCCGTGATGAGTTTGGAGGCGGTGATGGCATAAAATTGGGTGGGATGGTGGTGGGGGGGTGTTCCCGGCCCCACGAAAATTTAGTCCAGGACCAGAAGGCCCAATGTCACCTTCCCACCCACTGCCAACTGAGGCCCTTAACTGGACAATTAATACCCAATTAAGGGCCTCATCCCACCACCGGCGCAATTAGCCATGCAGTGGGCAGCCCTGTCGCCGCACGGGAAGCATGACACGACAAACTGTGCGGCTGGTTCCTGGCTCCGGGTTGGGACGGGGGCGTCCCTCGTTAAAAAGCACTTAGTGCGTGAATGAGGGACCCAGCATCGGGAAAGGAGAGGCTCGATGAAAGCCGCCCCCCGCCCTTGCTAGCGATTCCCTGACACCCACCTCCTACGTGCCCCACCCCACGAGACCCCTCCGCCCTGATCTCTCCATGGCCTTGGTCCAGTGCCGCTCCTGGGCCTCTGGTAGGTGCTCCTCTGGCAGCAGCCACCACCTCCTTTGATTGGCTGGCAGCTCTCCAAGTGCGGGCCTTCCGGAGAAGAGGTGATGCAGGGATCATAAGAACTAGGAGCAGGAGTAGGCCGTCCAGCCCCTTGAGCCTGCTCCGCCATTCAATAAGATCATGGCTGATCTTTTCGTGGACTCAGATCCACTTACCCGCGCGCTCACCGTATCCCTTAATTCCTTTATTGTTCAAAAAGATATCTACCTTAGCTTTAAAAACGTTTACTGAAGAAGCGTCAACTACTTCACTGGGCAAGGAATTCCATAGATTAACAACCCTCTGGGTGAAGAAGTTCCTTCTTAATTCAGTCCTAAATCTGCTCCCTCTAATCTTGAGGCTATGCCCTCTTGTCCTAGCTTCACCTGCCAGTGGAAACATCCTCTCTACTTGTATCTTATCTATTCCCTTCATAATTTTATATGTTTCTATAAGATCCCCCCTCATTCTTCTGAATTCCAATGAATATAATCCCAATCTACTAAGTCTCTCCCCATAAGCCAACCCCCTCAACTCCGGAATCAACCTAGTGAACCTCCTCTGCACCCTCTCCAGTGCCAGTACATCCTTTCTCAAGTAAGGAGACCAAAACTGCACACAGTACTCCAGGTGCGACCTCATCAGTACCTTATACAGCTGCAACATGACCTCTCTGCTTTTAAACTCAATCCCTTTAGCAATGAAGGACAAAATTCCATTTGCCTTCCTAATTACTTGCTGTACCTGCAGACCAACCTTCTGCGATTCATGTAGTTCCAGTGTGCAGGATGTTGAGAGTAGTGAGGTCAGGGATAAGGTTATAAGGACACAAGAGGGCACTGGCAAGCAAGAGCTTGGTTTAAAATGTGTCTACTTCAACGCCAGGAGCATCCGGAATAAGGTGGGTGAGCTTGAAGCATGGGTTGGTACCTGGGATCTCGATGTTGTGGCCATTTCAGAGACATGGGTAGAGCAGGGACAGGAATGGATGTTGCGGGTTCCGGGATTTAGATGTTTCACTAAGAACAGAGAAGATGGTAAAAGAGGGGGGGGGTGTGGCATTGTTAATCAAGGAAAGTATTACAGCGGCAGAAAGGACATTTGAGGACTCGTCTACTGAGGTAGTCTGGGCCGAGGTTAGAAACAGGAGAGGAGAGGTCACCCTGTTGGGAGTTTTCTATAGACCTCCAAATAGTTCCAGAGATGTAGAGGAAAGGATAGCAAAGGTGATTCTTGACAGGAGCGAGAGTAACAGGGTAGTGGTTATGGGGGACTTTAACTTTCCAAATATTGACTGGAAATACTATAGTTCGAGTACTTTAGATGGGTCTGTTTTTGTCCAGTGTGTGCAGGAGGGTTTTCTGACACAGTATGTAGACAGGCCAACCAGGGGCGATGCCACATTGGATTTGGTACTGGGTAATGAACCCGGCCAGGTGTTAGATTTAGAAGTTGGTGAGCACTTTGGTGATAGTGATCACAATTCGGTTAGGTTTACCTTAGCGATGGGCAGGGACAGGCATATACAGCAGGGCAAGAATTATAGCTGGGGGAAAGGAAATTATGATGCGACTAGGCAAGATTTAGGATGCGTAGGATGGGGAAGGAAACTGCAGGGGATGGGCACAATCGAAATGTGGAGCTTATTCAAGGAGCAGCTACTGCGTGTCCTTGATAAGTATGTACCTGTCAGGCAGGGAGGAAGTTGTCGAGCGAGGGAGCCGTGGTTTACTAAAGAAGTTGAAGAGCTTGTCAAGAGGAAGAAGAAGGCTTATGTTAGGATGAGACGTGAAGGCTCAGTTAGGGCGCTTGAGAGTTACAAGCTAGCCAGGAAGGATCTAAAGGGAGAGATAAGAAGAGCAAGGAGAGGACACGAGAAGTCATTGGCGGATAGGATCAAAGAAAACCCTAAGGCTTTCTATAGGTATATCAGGAATAAAAGAATGACTAGAGATAGGTTAGGGTCAATCAAGGATAGTAGTGGGAAGTTGTGTGTGGAATCGGAGGAGATGGGGAAGT